>NC_041387.1:463466958-463500075 GCF_002162155.2 Triticum dicoccoides | reverse complement strand
CGAGCCGGTTGGGGCTAGATGAACAGGACCCCGTGGAGGGCTGGATGAACAGGACGACCCCGTGGAGGGATGGATGAATAGTAGAAGGTGGAGGGGTGGATGAACAGTAGCTCATTGAGGGGTGGTTGAATAGGAGACCGTGGAGAGGGGTGGTTGAACAATAGCCGGTGGAGTAGTGCGCGGTGGAGGCTGGATGAACATGAGCCTATGGATGAACAGTCACATGTGGAGG
Organism: Triticum dicoccoides; assembly: GCF_002162155.2. Taxonomy (NCBI): domain Eukaryota; kingdom Viridiplantae; phylum Streptophyta; class Magnoliopsida; order Poales; family Poaceae; genus Triticum; species Triticum dicoccoides. The sequence goes on along the minus strand of NC_041387.1, from coordinate 463,499,843 downwards.
CTAAAGGAGGTTGACGGTGGATGAACAGTAGCCTGTGGAGGCTGGAGGAGGTCGATGGTGGAGATGAACAGTATCCCGTGGAGTCCCGTTTTGCGGTATGCCACACCCCTCCTGATGAACAGGACCCCCGTTTCGACTGTAGCGCTCCGACACAAGTCTGTTTCGTCCGTTTTGCGGTACGCCACACCCCTCCCGATCAACATGACCCCGTTTCGATTGTAGGAGGTCCAACACAAGTCCGTTTCCTCTGTTTTTCGGTACGCCAAACCCCTCCCGATGAACAGGATCCCGTTTCGAACGTGGCCGGTCGAACACAAGGCCGTCTCCTCCATTCTGCGGTACGCCAGGCCTCGTTTCCATCTCTTGTTCTATCCGAGCCCTCCCAATGAACACGACGACGCATTCCATTCCGACCCAGCCGGTTGGCTCCCCATGAACATGACGACGACGCTGTTTCTCCGTTCCGACCCAGCCATGTACACGAGCCCTGGCCGTACGTATGCGTGAGTAGGCATTTGAGACCCCTTCCGTATGTACGTATGTGGCCATATTTTCTTTCTTGCACACTGACCGCTGTACGTACGTGTACATGCTACGTGTGCGCCTCTACTACGACACTTGCACGCCTCTACATCCACCAGTATGTACGTACACGTTCGCGACTAGAATGACAATGCTACGTACGCTTCAACAGGGTGGGTCCCGACTGTCAGGCACTTCCTTGCGTGCGAAGATGTAGATGGTGGGTCCCAACAGTCAGGGGGGTGAATCATTTTTCCCCGGACACACTTCCTTGCGTGCGAAGATGTAGCTGGTGGGTCCCAGCAGTCAGGGGGCGAATCGGTTTTTCCCCAGATGCACTTCCTTGCGTGCGAAGATGTAGTTGGTGGGTCCCAGCAGTCAGGGGGGAAACGTTTTTTTGCGAAATACAGTGGCCCATCCGGTGGGTCCCAGCTGTCAGGTGGAGGGATCATTATTTTCCGCGTAATAAGGAGGCACTTCCTTGCTGCGGTCGTGGACCTAGCTGTCAGCCTCTCCACAGATAGTCCACGTTTGATGGAAGTCGTTCCTTGACCATGTTGACCCCGCCGCGCCGAGAGCACCATGGTGGTGGACGATGGCGAGGCCTAGGAAGGGGACGACACGGAGCCGGGGAAGACGCGGTAGTGGATGCCCACGCGGAGAGGAGTACAAGGGTTCACTGGTTCGGCTGCGGTGTGAGGCTGCCGTCGCCGCAGATTAACAAGGGGTGTGGGTGAGTGGAGGGATGGCCTAGCCAGCGGTGGGAGTAGTAGGGGGCGGTGAGGCCTCCACAACAGCATAGCTGGCCACGGGAGGCAGGAGCAGGCGGCACGACCGATGCTACTTTGGGCTGCTGGAGCAAGAAGACCAGAGGTTGAAGAAGCACGATCGCCGTTGGATGGACATCATACGGTCACTGCAGCTAGAATCGTTTATATTGACTAAGTTGACAAAGCCCTTGGTACGCGTCAACTTAGTAGGCCCACAGGTCAGCTTCCAAAATGGTGCGCCCCAGATGTCAGGGGGAGGAATCATTTTTTGGGCGGGTGAAGCTAGAATATCTGAGATTGAAGAAGAAGCACGGCATCCGTTGGATGGACATCCAACGACCACTACTGCTAGAACCGTGTGTTGACTATAAGTTGACAAAGCCTTGCATACGCGTCAACTCTTTTTTTAGGGGACGCGTCAACTTAGTAAGGCCACAAGTGTGTGGCTGAGAAATTATAGCCCATTTGAGATTTGTAAGAATGTGCAGCCCATTTTTGAATTCTAATGGAATTTACTACATCCCATCTACAGTTTGTTAAAAGTACATTCCATTTCAACCAACCATTCAAATTAGAATTCAATAAAATTTCCCACATTTTGATGGGATCCAAAATATTTTTATCTCGAAATTTCTAGTCAAATTAAATACAGTTTCAATATAAATTTATATTACGTAAAAATCCAACAAAACATTGCGCTCACAACAATTAATGAGATTTAAATTTTCAATACCCAAAAATAATATTTTATAAAGTAATTAAGTGTTTGGTGCATTTTTTTATAGTTACTGCCCAGTTGTTATAATTACATCCCATTTATTATTTCTTAAAGCCCATTTTCTTGTTAAGCCTAATGCATCCCTCCTAGGAAAGATTTGCAGCCCAGCGGGGCAGAGAATAACAACTTGACCTTGCCTGGGTATTTCTAAAAAACAGTATAGCTGGGCTAGCCATTTTCAGCTTGAAAAAAGTTAATATCTGGGCTGGATATCTGGCCCGGGCTAGACGGGCCACAGCCCGCTAATACGTCTCCAACGTATCTATAATTTTTGATTACTCCATGCTACTTTATCTACTGTTTTGGACTATATTGGGCTTTATTTTCCACTCTTATATTATTTTTGGGACTAACCTATTAACCGAAGGCCCAGCCCAGAATTGCTGTTTTTGCCTATTTCAGTGTTTCGAAGAAACTGAATATCAAACGGAGTCCAAACGGAATGAAACCTTCGGGAACGTGATTTTCTCACCGAACGTGATCCATGAGACATGGACCCTACTCCAAGAAGTGCCAGAGGCGGTCACGAGGGTGGAGGGCGCGCCCCCATGGGTGCACCCCTACCTCGTGGGCCCCCTGTTGCTCCACCGACGTACTCCTTCCTCCTATATATACCTACGTACCCCCGACAGATCCAAAACGAAGCCAAAAACCTAATTCCACCGCCGCAACTTTCTGTATCCACGAGATCCCATCTTGGGGCCTATTCCGGAGCTCCGCCGGAGGGGGCATCTACCACGGAGGGCTTCTACATCAACACCATAGCCCCTCCGATGAAGTGTGAGTATTTTACTTCAGACCTTCGGGTCCATAGCTAGTAGCTAGATGGTTTCTTCTCTCTTTTTGGATCTACAATGTTCTCCCCCTCTCTTGTTGAGATCTATTCGATGTAATCTTCTTTTTGTGGTGTGTTTGATGAGATCGATGAATTGTGGGTTTATGATCCAATATTATCTATGGAAAGTATTTGAATCTTCTCCGAATTCTTTTATGTATGATTGAGTTATCTTTGCAAGTCTCTTCGAATTATCCTTTTTGGTTTGGCCAACTAGATTGGTAGTTCTTGCAATGGGAGAAGTGCTTAGCTTTGGGTTCAATCTTGCGGTGTCCTTACCCAGTGACAGAAAGGGTTGCAAGGCACGTATTGTATTGTTGCCATCGAGGATAACAAGATGGGGTTTTTATCATATTGCATGAATTTATCCCTCTACATCATGTCATCTTGCTTAAGGTGTTACTCTGTTTTTAACTTAATACTCTAGATGCATGCTGGATAGCGGTCGATGAGTGGAGTAATAGTAGTAGATGCAGAATCATTTCGATCTACTTGTCTCGGATGTGATGCCTATCTACATGATCAGTACCTAGATATGCTCATAACTATGCTCAATTCTGTCAATTGCTCAACAGTAATTTGTTCACCCACCGTAGAATACTTATGCTCTTGAGAGAAGCCACTAGTGAAACCTATGGCCCCCAGGTCTATTCTCATCATATCAATCTCTATCGCTTTATTTACTTGCTTTGTTTTTACTTTGCCTTTTACTTTTCACTTTGCATCTATCTATCAAAAATACCAAAAATATTATTTATCATCTCTATCAGATCTCACTCTCGTAAGTGACCGTGAAGGGATTGACAACCCCTAATCGCGTTGGTTGCGAGTAGCTATCGTTTTGTGTAGGTACGAGGGACTTGTGCGCGGTCTTCTACTGGATTGATACCTTGGTTCTCAAAAACCGAGGGAAATACTTACACTACTTTGTTGCATCATCCTCTCCTCTTCGGGGAAATCCAACGCAGTGCTCAAGAGGTAGCAAGAAGAATTTCTGGCGCCCTTACCGGGGAGGCTCATGCAAGCAAGTCAACCATACCAAGTACCCATCACAATCCCTATCTCTCGCATTACATTATTTGCCATTTGCCTCTCGTTTTCCTCTCCCCCACTTCACCCTTGCTGTTTTATTTGCCCTCTCTTTCCCAATCTTGTCCTCTCTTTCCCGTTTGCCTTTTTCCCGTTGCCTTTCTGTTTGCTTGTGTGTTGGATTACTTGTTTCCATGGCGCAAGATAATACCAAATTGTGTGATTTCTCGAATACCAATAATAATGATTTCCTTAGTACTCCTATTGCTCCTCTTAATAATGATGAGTCTTGTGAAATCAATACCGCTTTGTTGAATCTTGTTATGAAAGATCAATTCGCCGGCCTTCCTAGTGAAGATGCCACTACTCATCTAAACAATTTTGTTGATTTGTGTGATATGCAAAAGAAGAAAGATACGGATTCTTGGAAAATAGTATTGTCAAATTGAAGTTATTTCCGTTTTCACTTAGAGATCATGCTAAAATTTGGTTTTCGTCTTTGCCTAAAAATAGTATTGATTCTTGGAACAAGTGCAAAGATGCTTTTATCTCTAAGTATTTTCCTCCCGCTAAGATTATCACTCTTAGGAACGATATCATGAATTTTAAACAACTTGATCATGAGCATGTTGCCCAATCTTGGGAAAGAATGAAATTAATGCTTCGCAATTGCCCTACTCATGGTTTGAATTTATGGATGATCATACAAAAATTTTATGCCGGATTGAATTTTGCTTCTAGAAATCTTTTAGATTCGGCCGCGGGAGGCACATTTATGGAAATTACGTTAGGAGATGCTACAAAATTGCTTGATAACATTATGGCTAATTATTCTCAATGGCACACCGAAAGATCTTCTAGTAAAAAAGTTCATGCTATAGAAGAAATTAATGTTTGGAGTGAAAAGATGAATGAACTTATGAAGATGTTTGCTCCTAAAAATACTCCTCTTGATCCCAATGATATGCCTTTGTCTATGTTTCTTGAGCATAATAATGAATCTATGGATGTGAATTTTTTTGGTAGGAATAGTTTTGGAAACAACGCGTATAGAGGGAATTTTAATCCTAGGCCTTATCCTAGTAATCCTTCTAATAATTATGGAAATTCCTACAAAAACTCTTATGGAAATTTTAATAAGATGCCCTCTGAATTTGAGAGTAGTCTTAAAGAGTTTATGAATTCACAAAAGAATTTTAATGCTTTACTTGAAGAGAAATTGCTTAAAGTTGATGATTTGGCTAGGAACATTCATAGAATTTCTCTTGAGATTGATTCTTTAAAGCTTAGATCTATTCCTCCTAAGCATGATATCAATGAGTCTCTCAAAGCCATGAGAATTTCCATTGATGAGTGCAAACACTACTAGGAAAAGGCCTACTAATGGCGCACCGGTTTTGCCTACTAATGGCGCACTACCGGTGCGCCATTAGTAGCACGCCATTAGAATTTTTTACTAATGGCGCACCACTGGTGCGCCATTAGTATCTGGTATACTAATGGCACACCTGCCAGTGCGCCATTAGTATGTAACACCATGCGCCATTAGTATGCCTCCTGGGGGGCCATATGTAACCATGTGCTTTGTCACACTAATGGCGCAATCTGCCACGATGCGCCATTAGTATCCTTTGGCATACTAATAGCGCACTCTGCCTTGATGCGCCATTAGTATGAATATTTGTTTTTTTTGCTTTTCTGATTTTTGCACAGGTTACAAAATATATTATTGGACATAATATAGACAGCAGCACACAGCAACATCAGATTCATCGAATCCAATAGAAGATTAGTCTCCGAATACAATTCATCATATTAGTCTCCGAATTCAAAAGACCGAACAAAGATAAAACATTACAAGTCTCAAGACCGCAAGTATCGAGTTTGTCTTCACATTACAAGTCGATATCGATCATCTAAACTACCATCACATAAAAGAGAGTTGTGGTCATCACGATGAGCATCATCGCGATCAAACTGGTCCTCATCCGGTTCCTCCAACGCTCCCTCCTCTCTCCCTCTAGATAGCGGGCATATCTAGATTCGGCCTCCGCCCTAGTGGTGTACCCTTTGTAACTGTTACCGCTGAAATGGTGAACCTGTCTCCGACACTCCTCCCAGTCGTCGTAGACTCCGGGAACCTTACCCTTGTACACGACATACGACGGCATCTCTATGCACAAGCCAAACAACAGACAATACATAAGCAATATGTAAGTATGCAACAAAAGGATCGAAAGAGAAAAGCAAGACATTAATAGCCCGATTCATGGTCCTACTAATAAATACCATCGATTACATCTAAGTTGAACGACTGTCCAAACCAAAGAGACATACGAATTCATTAAAGTTTAATTACACCATGAGCTAATCAATGTTTCAGAACTACACATCACTACTTTCGACTCGACTCATCGGACAGGAGCGTGGATGAAGCCGCCGTCTGTCATGATGGTCATGAAATCGCGGTCGTTGTCACCCTGCATTTGTAGCGTTTCATCTATCTCACTGTTGGACGGTTGATATCTGACGAAGAACTGCCCCGAGGTATGAAGGACATCTTGATGGATGATGTCCGCAAACTCCGACTGGATGCGAAAGAATTCTTGTCTGAGGTCTGCGTCCTGGACTGCCGACAAGCTCGCAGCCCAATCTTTGAGATTATCTGGTAGCAGAAGTTGATGATGGTCCCTTATGATCGCCCGCATGTGATGGAGGGCGTAGTAGGCATCCTTCTGACCGCCAGGCGGCTGCTTGACACAGCAGAACTTCGTATTGTGTGAGAACATGTGCTTGCCGTACTTACGAACTGCCCTGGTAAAGGTGCCTCCAGATTTGGCGTAGCCGGGGAGAACATCATCAAGAACTTTCTTGACATTTGTGTAGTCTATCTTGGAGTACGGTTCGGGTCGAAATACGTGGCCATGGAATATTTCGGGCTTAAGAGGATGAGTGTGCAATGTGTGTCACTGCACAGAACACGGAATGTTAGAAAAAAAAGAACAATCAAAATCTAAGAAATCATATGTTACGGGGCGGTTAAGGGATGACTTACTCGGGAAAGTAAGCCACAAGGAAGTTATCCTTATCTGGGTTTGCCAGAATGACGCCTTCAAGGTGTGAACTCGCAACTTGGCGGTCCGCAGCGCTGTTTAAGTGCTTGGCACGCATGTAGAAGGGGTCGACTATCACGATGTCCGGGGTCTTGTCTCTAATGATCCGCATCTCCATACTCAGCGAAAACAGCCGAACGAAGGTGTAGTGCAGTGGATGAAGGTTAAACATAGCAACGATGTCATCAAACCGCAGGACGATCGTACCCCCGATGTCGCCATCCGCAAAGCCCTTGCCCTCTGGCACCTTGGCCATGAAAACCGGGTATGCCACATCATTCTCTCTCAGACGCCGCTTCTCCAAAGAAAGAATGCTGTCGTGCAGACTCCGCATAGCACCGGTTGCAGCATTCAGCATATTTGGCGGTAGCATCGCCCTACCCGCCACATGCACCCTCCTCGAGATATGCTGAGGTGAAGGTGGCCCGTCCTGAGCACGGATCAAACTCGGTGCCGGCTGGCTCGCACCGACGCCCTTGTTAGTCTTTCGTTTCCATCCCTTCTTCTTGATCTCCTGTAATGGGACCGAGTTCTGCTCACAGACTGCTTTCTTGAGCGTGTTGGGGCTGATAATATTCGCACCTCAGCTATCTGAGGCTCGGTGAAGGAGGGAGCTGGACGTGTCTCCTGAGAACTGAACGGCAGACGACGCCTATTGCAATTGGATTTCTCTGCCGTACCAGCTAGATTGCGGTCGTCTTGGTTGGGTTCTTGAGAAAGAGGCCCGCAGAACTCGTCAGCGTACCCATGTTCGGCAAAGTACTTATCGACTTTGGTAAATGTATCATCGTCATTGTCGTCGTCGTCCGGATCCTGTGCCATAGGGCTGTCTGGATCCTGTGCCATAGGGATGTCTGACATAGGGATGTCCGACAGGTCCGGTAGCGTTGCGGCATTCTTGCCATGGCTTGGCGCCGGCACGACTGGCGGTCTTGTCTGTGGGGTGGTGTCCCCCGCCCCCAAACAAATCTGGCTCTTCGGCCAAAGCAGCGGCCAGTTTACGCAGGCGCTGAGGGTCATCTCATCTTCTTCGTCGGCCCCAGCGGGTCGAACCGGAGGTAACAGCTCGTCGCAGGCTGGCAGCACCCGAACCACTTCAACCCTATACACTGTGGGTGGCATCGTATTACCGTGGAACATGCGGTTGCCCGGTTGAACGATTCTGCCCTTGGCGACATCGACCAACTCGGCGCCCACGAAGTGTAGAAGAGTGCAAGGAATGTCGGCGGTGCCCTGCGAAAACATGTACAGGGCGTCAGGGATGCCTAGTCAAAGGCAAGGAGATGAAGTCACCGGCCGAGAGGCTTAGTTACCGTGATGCCGTCGAGCTCGGCTAATGTCGAGGCACCTCCAACGGCGGGCATGCAACTGACGGAGGGGGAGCTTGCTGGCGAGGTCCCGGCCGGCGTACACTCGGGTGCATTAAGGTCCAATGCACGTGCCGCCGCCGGAGACACGAATACCGCCTCCGCCGGAGACACCAATGGCGCCGCCGCCGGAGACACCAATGGCGCCGCCTGCGTGTTGTGCGAGTTGCTGGCCGTGAAGCTGGGAATCGGGGGAGGCCCCTATTGGCCGCCTGCAATCCACGTCGTCGGCCCATGAATCAACGTAGGCACCATGGCGTTGAGCTTTGTTCCCAGTTGTTGTTCCACTTGCTCTTGGACAAGCTCCGGAATCCGCGCCACTTGTGCCTTGAGTGCTTCAACCTCGCGCGTCTGGCTTTCTGAGCTGGCCTTTTTCTCCTTCCGCACACCAGCGGTATAGTATGACCCCCATTTTGTGGACAAGCCTTTGCCGGCCACACGACCAGCTGACGTCGGCTTAGTGAGCTTATCCTTGCTTTTCATTATGTTCAACGCCCTATTTAAAGGGCTGTCGAAAGGGGAGCTCTGAGACGACCCCGCGCTACTGCTTTCAGTTTCCTGCGAAAGGAACGTGAACCATTTAGAAATATTGGGGATTAGTTAGAGTGCAACCATATGGAGCTAATTATGCGGGGGTGTATTCCTTACCAGAACAAGCTCAAACGCCCTGGTCTTCAGATCCGTGGTAAGCTCCTTTGTTATCGGGTCCTCCTTGTACCGGGCCCTGACATAGTTCCTGGTTTGCTTGTTACCACTGTATTTCTCGAAGCGGGGCGGTAGGCCTTGCTCAGCACACTACGCGTCCTCCTTATCCCATATAGGCTCCACCACTCTGTAACCGCCGGGACCGAGTTTGTGTTCCCCTAAGTTCAACTCCCGCATTTCTTTCCCCCACTGACTTGATTCGGTGGTTGCACTGCTCTCGCACTTTATGTTGAACTCCTTGTAGTCATCTTCGCTCATCAAAGGATATTTTGCCTTGATCTTCTCATAACTATCACCTTTATCAATCATTCTCTTCACCGCGCTTCTCCAAGTAGACAGGGCCGTGCTCATCTTCGTGAGGGCGGCACTGTTCACTTTATTCCCTGAGAGGCGTGTGTTTTCAAATTCGGCAGGGAACTTGTATCGTTCGTGCAGCTTCGTGAAGAGGAGGTTGCGCAAATTCCCTCGGTCCTTATGCCTAAGGTTCTCGGTGTTGATCGAGACGGTGCTCCGGAGAATGCACCCGAGCTGAACCGAGTACCCCTTGACTATATGTTTGGGCTCCGTTGGATTCCCGTCGGAGTCCACTTGAGTGAATTCCTCCTTGAGGGTGCGGAGCGCATTCGGGCGCCGGTCCTTCCTTTGCTTCTTCGGTTGGCTGCCATCTGTGTGTGCGCCGCCATCATCAGTGGTGGCATCCTCGGCGGCACCATCAGTGGTGTCATCCCCGACGCCACTAGGGGTTGTGTAATCAGGATCGGTGTCTTCCGCGGCGTCCTCATAGCGGTGAGGTTGTTCCTCCATCTCCTGGGACAGCTCCCAGAATTGCTTGCCGCCCGAACCGCCGGCCTCATCGTTGTTGGCCATGTTTCGCTTTAGATAGGAAAACAGTTTGGTCAAAAAGTTGGTTATTGTCAAGGAACAAGATCATGGTCTCATCATTTAGGGTTTGTCGACACCGAGGCATCCTAAAAGCTAAGCTTTTATCATTTAGGGTTTGTCGACGCCGAGGCACCCTAAAAGCCTAAGCCGAGGCACCATAGGTTGGGCCTAATCACTTGGCACTAATCACTTGGCTCTATTGCCACCTATGGTTTAATACAGCAAGAATGGCGGGGCATTTGATCCTACTTAACTAAGTACTAAGATACCCCGGTCCATGCATTAGTCACAAGTACCCCATATGTCCTATTTTTAGCAAAGTCATGCTAAAATTTCAGCATGACCTTTGCTGAAAATAGGACATATGGAGTACCCAAATTTGCCGGAACGGAAGTTAATCAACATTCTGGCAAACTCAAGGGCCTCTCGGGGTACCTGCAAATTCATCACGACACGATGGTCGGAGACAAAACCCAGCAAACTAGCAAGATGATCATCATCTTTGCAAGATAGTAGCTCAAGTTTTTGACAGTAGCCTCTGAAGAAAACAGCGTTGCAACATTGAAGTTCACAGGATAAAAAAATCATCCACATTCACCAACCCACATGATGTTAAAACCCACACGAGCTGTAAACAGACTTAAAAAACCCACATGATGTTATAACTGTATACACTGAACATGATGATACCAAATGGGAAGGAAAATTGTATCACTCTAGATTAGTGTAGCCACTATCTAACAAAACCAGAATGTTAACAAAATTACATCATGATGATACCAAATTCTTGTAGCAGTACAATGAGTTCACAAGATAAAAAAATCATCCACATTCACCAACCCAAACTGGTGGAGATACAGCAAACCAGAACCTCCCAGGTTTCTGCCATTTTATTTTTCCCACCGTATATGTTTTTTGATTCATGTCATGGTACTTGCTGTCAAACCAAGTATTTTCTTTCTACATAATCTAGGAAGTTTCCTTCTTACTGTCTCACTATCTTACTGTCTCACTACAAAAAACTAGTATGCTTAGTTGAGACTAGTATGCTTAGTTGCATTATGACAGACAAAAACTACAAATATTTGTGTTTTTAGTTGAGCAATACAGCGACAGTGTGATAGGCAAGTTTCAGCTAGCAAAGTGTCATGATTCAGACAACAGAGCAGCTAAGCATAGCAAGTGGATAGTTTAGTCAGTATACTAGTACTCTTTAGAAAGCATGAGACATATATTACCTGGAGGAGACTTCGTCGGAGAGTTGCCTGTGCATTGAAAATACAACGAGATTAGCAAAGGATAGTAAGATATATACTGAAATTATAATAACAAAATGCCAGCTACTGCCATGGTCAAAGAATAGATTATGATAGCTGGACAACTACAGGTCAAACTAGATAATTTTCAGAACCGGTTTAACCACCGCAGGATAAAACAATGCATCCAAGACTGGGCTTAGACTAATATCCTCATAGCATAATCTGACATCAAGCAAATATTATAAGAACAGTGAAAATGTATGTTCATTGCAAATGAATATGGACCAAATGAATATGGACCAAGTATCCTCTAAAATGCATCGAAATGCAAGCTCAGAGATTTGAACATTTGGAAAACCCTAGCTACTTAATTCTCCAACCCGCTTTCCTTGTCCAAATTTCTCCAACCCCCAACCCTAGAACACATCAGAAGGAAATAAAGAGGGGGGAGAGGGGGAAGCGGCTCGGGTTCTCACTTGGGAGGTCGAGGGCGACTCGGGGCAGCCGGAGCTAGTCGAGGCGGCGCGAATTCGGCGTCGAGCGGTGGCGCTCCTCCTGGGCAGGCCGCATGGTCGAGGGCGTCGAGCGGTGGCAGTCCTCCCGAGCGTCCGAGCTCGTCCGGGTCCTCGTAGTCGAAGAGGAAGACGGCGGTGGTCCTCCTGGGCAGGCCGCGCGGTGTTGGACGACGAGCACGTCGAGGGCGCAGGCGGGGCCGCGGGGGGAGGGGGCGCTTGGGCGGGAGGACGTCAAGAGAGGCGGTGCTCGGCTCGGGGACAACGAGGGAGGCGGCGAGGGAGGCGGCGCTGGGCTCGGGGACGGCGAAGAAGGCGAGGGGGGCAGCGAGGGGGACGGCGAACACGGGGGGCAGCGGGTGAGATCGATGAGGCAGGGGAGAGATTAGAGAGATTGGGGATTTAGTGTGGGGGGAAGCTTTCTAATGGTGCACCACCCCCTCGTGCGCCATAAGTATGACTATTCTAATGGCGCACCACCCCTCGATGCGCCATTAGAATTTTGTTTTAATCTAGCCCACTAGCCTTATCTACAACCTAGCCCTATCTACAACAGAACCCACCCACTAGCCCGACTGGTCAGCACGCAGCACACACACCAGGAGGTCCTGGGTTTGATTCCCAGGCTCCCCAATATTTTTTATGCATTTTAAATGCTGTTTTTATATTTATTTGTGTTTAAATATGTTCAAACTTGTTTAAATCATAACAGTAATATTTTTTTATAAAAACAGTAATAATTTTTTTAAAAATATGTTCAAATTTGTTACTTGAAAATATCATCGGCGGCGGTGGAGGGTTGCGGTGGGTCGTCGGCGGCGGTGGAGCTAGCGGGGGAGGGTGCGGGATCGAGATGGAGGGGGATCGAGATCGAGATGGAGGGGGAATCAAGATCGAGATGGAGGGGGATCGAGATCAAGTGTCCTCATGATTTCAAAAAGTGCCCATGAAATTTAAAAATATTCATGATATCAAAAAGTGCCCATGAAATACAATCGAGAAATGAAGACTACGATTTAAATACAATCGATCTTAGCTAGCTATCTGTTCACAATCTTCTTGCCCTTCTTTTTCGCAAATGGAGTTCTTCTGTGGAACGGACGTCCTTTAGGTAGGGTGGTCCTGCTTCTTCTTGTGGTGTGTGCTGCTACTTCATCGTCGTCGTCATGTTCGATCTTCGGGTCGCCGTACTTGTTGAAGTCTTGCTCATTGGCTACTCCATCCATTCCGATGATCTTCCTTTTGCCTCTCCTCACGACAACACGACTAGGCTTTGGCGGGTCGGTAATGAAGAAGCATTGGTCCACTTGGGAAGCCAGTACCCATGGCTCATTTTTCGCGGTGACATTTGCACCCGCGGTCTTGGATTTGGCTTCGGGTATAACCATGGTGGTGAAATATCGGTCTTCTTTTAGGACGCTCTTGGCCCATCTGTCATGGAACATCGGCACCTTCTCTCCAGCGTAGCTCAGCTCCCAGATCTCCTCGATCCTTCCGTAGTATCTGTCCTTGTCCTTACCGGTGTAGGATTCCATCGTTACCCTGGAGTTCTGATAACCATCGCTCTTCATGTCCTTGTCCTCGGTGTAGAATGTGTAGCCGTTGATATCGTATGCCTCATAGGTCATCAGGTTGTGCTCGGCGCCCTGTGACAAGGCGAATATGAGTTGTTCTTCCGCGGAAGAATCCTCATGTAAAGGGTATGACAAAAGCTTCTGCTTGAACCAACGCGTGAAACATGAGTTGTGCTCTTTGAGTATATCTCCGTCCGTCCTCTGTTGGCCTCGGTCATTGTACGTCTTCTCAATAAAGGTTTTGTGCTCTACCACCCAAGGATCGACCACGTCTATGTGTTGTAGCGCGACTAGGTTTGCTCTTTCAAAGTCGGCGAGTCGACCCTCAAAGTCGACATGCATTTCGCAGCGACCCACATGATGACCCCATCCAGCGAGCCTGCCGAGGTGCCTGTTGACGGGTAGACCAATGGGGTTCTCGATGCCTAGATAATTCTTGCAGTAGGAGATGCACTCTTCGGTCAAAAAGCCCCTGGCTATACTTCCCTCTGGACGTGACATGTTCCGAACGTATCCTTTGATGACACCATTCATCCTTTCGAACGGCATCATGCTGTGCAGGAACGTCGGCCCGAGTTGGATGATATCCTCCATGATATGGACCAGCAGATGCACCATAACGTCGAAGAATGCGGGCGGGAAGTACATCTCAAGCTCGCATAGTATCACCACGATCTCTTCCTGTAGCCTTCTGAGTTGCCTCACGCCAATCGACTTCCGAGGGATGACGTCGAAAAAGTTGCATAGGCCAAATAGCATTTCACGGACGTGCGCGTTCATGATCCCACGGATTGCAACTGGAAGTATCTGCATCATCAGCACGTGACAGTCGTGAGACTTCATCCCGCTGAACTTCTGCTTCGCTGGGTCTAGGTATCTGCTTATCTTCCCCGCGTAACCGTATGGAAGTTTTACTCCTAGGAGGCAGGTGAAAAACTGCTCGATCTCCTCCTGACTTAGAGTGAAGCACGCGGGAGGGTAGTCATTTCCGGTCTTCTTGGCCTTTTTGCCTTTGTGACGACTTTCTGTGTCCTGCTTCGCCTCATCATCATCATCATCATCATCATCATCATCATCATCATCATTAGCGTGAAGCTCCTGCCTGATGCCCATTGATTTCAAGTCTGCCCTTGCTTTCAGCCCATCTTTGGTCCTCTCTAGCATGTTGAGCAGGGTACCAAGCAGACTCTCGCACACGTTCTTCGTGATATGCATGACATCAAGGCTGTGAGGCACACGGTGGATCTTCCAGTACGGCAAGTCCCAGAAAACAGACCTCTTTTTCCATACCTTCAGCAGCGGCTCTGGCGCCTTTCGCTTCTTTCCCGGCTCTGGTGCCTTTTGCTTCTTACCCGGTAGTGGGAAGTCTTTCCAATTTTTCAACAACTCGTCTATTTCCTCGCTGCTCCTCCTACACGGGCGTTTTCGGGGTTCGGTTTCACCATCGAACAGATCCTTGCGTTTCCTCCACGGGTCATCATCGCGAAGCCACCTTCGATGTCCCATGAACATGGTTTTCAAAGACCCGGGATCTCTATCTAGCTAGTGATATGTTGTGTCATCCATGCACCTTACGCATCCAGAAAATCCGTGGACTACCTGCCCCGCGAGATATCCGTAACCAAGATAGTCGTGCACCGTCGTGAGCAGTGCGGCTCTCATAGGGAAATATTCTTTCTCTGCAGTGTCCCACGTATTGGCTGGGGTTTTCCACAGCGTGTCTAGCTCCTCCTTCAGCAGCCCCAGATACAGATTGATGTCGTTCCCTGGTTGTTTCGGCCCTTCAATTAGCATACTCATGTGAATGTACTTCCTCTTCATGCACAACTAGGGGGAAGGTTGTAAATCCACACAAACACAAGCCAGGTGCTATGTGTGCTTCTCTAGCTGCCAAACGGATTGACTCCATCGGTGCTCGTGCCCAGCACGATGTTCCTTGGATCCTTCCCAAATTCTGGGTATTCGAAGTTCAACGCCTGCCACTGGCTCGCATCCTTAGGGTGACTCAGCATCTTGTCTTTTTTATTTATCTTCGGATCATTTCCGTCATCTTCCCGCTTCTTCTCCTCCCTATCCGCGTGCCAACGCAGGAGCTTTGCTACCTTAGGGTCCGCAAAATACCGCTGCAGACGAGGAGTGATCGGAAAGTACCACACCGATTTTCGAGGAGCTTTCTTCCTCTTCTTCTATCGAGTGACGCCGCACACCGGACATATGGTAGACTCCGCGTGCTCGTCCCGATAAATGATGCAATTGTTCATGCACACATGGTATTTCACGTGCGGTAAATCCAAAGGACACACGATTTTCTTCGCCTCCTCGAAACTGGTCAGGCACTTGTTCCCCTTGGGAAGACGTTCGTGCCAGAATGACATGTTCTCGTCGAAGTATGCATCGGTCATTTTGTGTTTTACCTTCATCTCCAGAGCCATGAGCGTTACTTTCAGGCGGGTATCCTTAGGCCTGCATCCTTCATACAATGGAGTAACCGCATCTATCTCCAGTTGATCCAGCTTGGCTTTCTCTCGGGCGGCAACTCTTGTGTTATCCGTCTGCTTGCGAAGCAGCTCTTGAATATGAGGGTCCTGCACCCAGCCTCCATCATCGTCTGCTCCGGCATCTTCATCTTCATGATCATGCCCTTCGTCTTGATCTTCCTCATCATCATGTACGACATCTTCTACAAGATGATTGTGTACATCATCACCGTCGTGATCATGTCCTCGAGATTCTTCATCTTCTCGCCCGCCCTCGCCGCGGTGGTTGTCTTGTTGCCCTTCCTCATTTCTTGCCCGACCCCCATGGACGACTTCATAGTCATCTTCATCACCTTGCCACCGATAGCCATCCATGAAACCACGCAAGAGCAGGTGGTCCCGCACCTGCCCGGAATCCGGGTCCGCAATAAGGCTCTTATCTCCGTCTTGTTCTTTTGAAGCATCTCGGCCTTCGCGGAGCTCAAAAACCTATTCACGATGCCTTCGATCATCATGCGGACCATGGTCGCCTGCGGGGTAGAGAAAAACGATATTTTGGAACCAAGAAATTTTTTGGCATGACCTTCCCTAAAAATAGGACCAAAAAGAATGCATAGTGCCAAAATTCTCGCCGAAACGGAAATGAATCATCATTCCGGCAAAATATTGGCAAACACAAACATATATGCAACACCACAAACACAAGCAACACCACAAACATACATAGATCTAGCTAGGCCACAAAAAGTGCATGTGCACATTGTTGGAGCGAGCTAGGGAGAAAAAAAGTAGATCTACATCATGAAGATAGCTTTCCCCTTACTTACCTATCAAAAAAAGGTGATTTCACCACTTAATTTTGATGAATCTATGATGGAAATGAGGTGAGGAGGAGGAGGCAGCCGAGACAAGCTTGGAGGAGGAGGTGCAGAGAATGAAGTGGGGAAAGTGAGTGGGTAGGTGGGCTGTCCAAAATATCTTGTTCGTGCTAGGTTACTAATGGCGCACCACCACAAAATGCGCCATTAGTAACCCTGGTTACTAATGGCGCACCGGCAGGTGGTGCGCCATTAGTACTTTTTGCAGAAAAGTAAAAAAAAACACTACTGGCGCACTGTGGAAAAGTGCGCCATTACTAGTTTAAACTAGTAATGGCACACTTTGGCATAGTGCGCCATTAGTAGGTTTGCAAAAAAGTAAAATATATATATATATACTAATGGCGCACTGTCTTGGTCGTGCGCCATTACTAGTTCTAACTAGTAATGGCGCACTTTGCCGTCCATGCGCCATTAGTTTGTATGGAAAAATGGGAAAAAAATCAATAATAGTGGCGCACCATGAGCACGGTGCGCCATTAGTGTCTTCCACACTAATGGCGCACGAGCAACCGGTGCGCCATTAGTATATAGTAGTGGCGCACTACTTACCTGGTGCGCCATTAGAATCAGTCCTATCTATAGCCCTTTTCCTAGTAGTGAAAGAAAGAACCGCTAGGATGCGTGCTTCCAAAGATGCTTTTATTAAAGTGTGTTCTTCCAATTCCCATGAAAATCAAGATGAAGATCTAAAAGTTATTGATGTGTCCCCCATTAAATCTTTGTTTCGCAATATGAATCTTGATGAAACTGAATATGATCTTCCTTTACCTAGAAGGCGTTCTAAGAATTCGGACTTTCTAGATCTTGATGATGAAATTGATGAAAGTGGGATTGAAATAAATAAAAACCGAGATGTTGCTAAACCCACTATTTTGGATCTCAAGAAATTTAATTATGAAAATTGCTCTTTGATTGGTTGTATTTCCTTGTTGCAATCCGTGCTAGATTCTCCTCATGCTTATAGTCAAAATAAGGCCTTTACCGAACACATTGTTGATACCTTGATGCAATCTTATGAAGAAAAACTTGAGTTGAAAGTTTCTATCCCTAGAAAATTCTATGATGAGTGGGAACCTACTATTAAAATTAAAATTAAAGATTATGAGTTTCATGCTTTGTGTGATTTGGGTGCTAGTGTCTCTACTATTCCCAAAACTGTGTGTGCTTTGCTAGATTTCCGTGATTTTGATGATTGCTCTCTAAACTTGCATCTTGCGGATTCCACTATTAAAAAGCCTATGGGAAGAATTAATGATGTTCTTATTGTTGCAAATAGGAATTATGTGCCCGTAGATTTTATCGTTCTTGATATAGATTGCAATCCTTCATGTCCTATTATTCTTGGTAGACCTTTCCTTAGAACGATTGGTGCAATTATTGATATGAAGGAAGGGAATATTAGATTTCAATTTCCCTTAAAGAAGGGCATGGAACACTTACCTATAAAGAAAATAAAATTACCATATGAATCTATCATGAGAGCCACTTATGGATTGCCTACCAAAGATGGCAATACCTAGATCTATCTTTGCTTTTATGCCTAGCTAGGGGCGTTAAACGATAGCGCTTGTTGGGAGGCAACCCAATTTTATTTTGTGTTTTTTGTTTTTGCTTCTGTTTAGGAATAAATAATCCATCTAGCCTCTGTTTGGATGTGGTTTTGTCTTTTAATTAGTGTTTGTGCCAAGTAGAACCTATAAGATAACCTACGATGATAGTTGATTTGATTCTGCTGAAAAACAGAAACTTTGCGCGCATGAATATAATTTTGTTATATCACAGGAACGTGCTTTTGCGTTGATTCTTTTTTCTGCTGTTCAATAGACAAATTTTCCAGGAATTCCTATTTTGGTAGAATTTTTAGAGTTCCAGAAGTTTGCGTTAGTTACAGATTGCTACAGACTGTTCTGTTTTTGACAGATTCTGTTTTGCGTGTGTTGTTTGCTTATTTTGATGAATCTATGGCTAGTAAAATAGTTTATAATCCATAGAGAAGTTGGAATAAAGTAGGTTTAACACCAATATAAATAAATAATGAGTTCATTACAGTACCTTGAAGTAGTCTTTTGTTTTCTTTCTCTAATGGAGTTCACGAGATTTCTGTTGAGTTTGTGTTGTGAAGTTTTCATGTTTTGGGTGAATTCTTTTGATGGATTATGGAACAACGAGTGGCAAGAGCCTAAGCTTGGGGATTCCCATGGCACCCCCAAGATAATCCAAGTACACCAAAAAGTCAAAGCTTGGGGATGCCCCGGAAGGCATCCCCTCTTTCGTCCACTTCCATCGGTAATTTACTTGGAGCTATATTTTTATTCACCACATGATATGTGTTTTGCTTGGAGCGTCTTGTATTATTTGTGTATTTGCTTGTTAGTCTACCACAATCATCCTTGCTGTACACACATTTTGAGAGATCCATACATGAATTGGAATTTGTTAGAATACTCTATGTGCTTCACTTATATCTTTTGAGCTTGATAGTTTTTGCTCATAGTACTTCACTTATATCTTTTGAGCGTGATAATTTTTGCTCTAGTGCTTCACTTATATCTTTTAGAGCACGGTGGTGGATTTGTTTTAAAGAAACTATTGATATCTCATGCTTCACTTAGATTATTTTGAGAGTTGTTAATAGCATGGTAATTTGCTTAATGTTAATATACTTGGTATTCAAGATATGTGAAACTTTCTTTTGAGTGAATTGAATACTAAGATAAGTTTGATGCTTGATAATTGTTTTGAGATATGGAGGTGATAATATCAAAGTCGTGCTAGTTGGGTGATTATGAATTTGAGAAATTCTTGTGTTGAAGTTTGGAAGTCCCATAGCATGCATGTATGGTTAAAGTTGTGTAACAAATTTGAAACATGAACTGTACCTGGCTTGTGCATCCTTATGAGTGGCGGTCGGGGACGAGCGATGATCTTTTCCTACCAATCTATCCCCCTAGGAGCATGCACGTAGTAATTGATTTTTGATAACTTATAAATCTTTGCAATAAGTATATGAGTTCTTTTGACTAATGTTGAGTCCATGGATTATACGCACTCTCACCTTTCCGCCTTTGCTAGCCTCTTCGGTACCGTGCATTGCTCTTTCTCACCTTGAGAGTTGGTGCAAACTTCGCCGGTGCATCCAAACCCCGTGATACGATACGCTCTATCACACATAAACCTCCTTATATCTTCCTCAAAACAGCCACCATACCTACCTATTATGGCATTTCCATAGCCATTCCGAGATATATTGCCATGCAACTTCCACCATCATCATCATGACATACATTACTTTTGTCATATTGCCATTGCATGATCATGTAGTTGATATCGTATTTGTGGCAAGGCCACCATGCATTATTTTTCATACATGTCACTCTTGATTTATTGCACCATCCCGGTACACCGCCGGAGGCATTCATATAGAGTCATATCTTGTTCTAAGTTTCAAGTTGTAATCCTTATGTTGTAATCAATAGAAGTGTGTTGATCATCATTATTAGAGCATTGCCAAAAAAAGAAAAAAAAGAAGAAAGGCCAAAAGAAAAAAAAGAAAGGCCCAAAAAAAAGAAAAGAAAAGAAAAGAAAAGAAAAAAGGGCAATGCTACTATCTGTTTTTCCACACTTGTGCTTCAAAGTAGCACCTTGTTCTTCATGTAGTGAGTCTCATATATTGTGCTTCAAAGTAGCACCTTGTTCTTCATGTAGTGAGTCTCATAAGTTGTCTTTTTATACTAGTGGAATCTTTCATTATAGAGCTTGGCTTGTATATTCCTACGACGGGCTTCCTCAAATGCCCTAGGTCTTCATGAGCAAGCGAGTTGGATGCACACCCACTAGTTTTCTTTTGTTGAGCATTCATAGCTCTAGTGCATCCGTTGCATGGCAATCCCTACTCCTCATGTTGACATCAATTGATGGGCATCTCCATAGCCCGTTGATTATCCTCGTCAATGTGAGACTTTCTCCTTTTTGTCTTCTCCACACAATCCCCATCATCATATTCTATTCCACCCATAGTGCTATATCCATGGCTCACGCTCATGTATTGCGTGAAGGTTGAAAAAGTTTGAGATTATTTAAGTATAAAACAATTGCTTGGCTTGTCATCGGGGGTATAGAAGTTGGGAACATCTTTGTATGACGAAAATGAAGCATAGCCTAACTATATGATTTTGCAGGGATGAACTTTCTTTTGCCATGTTATTTTGAGAAGACATGATTGCTTTGATTAGTATGCTTGAAGTATTATTATTTTTTGTGTCAATATGAACTTTTCTCTTGAATCTTTCGGATCTGAATATTCATATCACAATTAAGAAGATTTACATTGAAATTATGCCAAAGTATCACTCCACATCAAAATTCATTTTTTATCATTTAGCTACTCGAGGACGAGCAGGAATTAAGCTTGGGGATGCCTGATACGTCTCCAACGTATCTATAATTTTTGATTGCTCCATGCTACTTTATCTACTATTTTGGACTATATTGGGCTTTATTTTCCACTTTTATATTATTTTTGGGACTAACCTATTAACCGGAGGCCCAACCCAGAATTGCTGTTCTTTTGCCTATTTCAGTGTTTCGAAGAAACGGAATATCAAACGGAGTCCAAACGGAATGAAACCTTTGAGTACGTGATTTTCTCACCGAACGTGATCCAGGAGACTTGGACCCTACTCCAAGAAGTGCCAGAGGCGGTTACGAGGGTGGAGGGCATGCCCCCTGGGTGCGCCCGCTACCTCGTGGGCCCCCTGTTGCTCCACCGAGATACTCCTTCCTCCTATATATATATATATATATATATATATATATATATATATATATATATATATATATATATATATATGTACCCCCGACAGATCAAAAACGAGGCCAAAAACCTAATTCCACCACCGCAACTTTCTGTATCCATGAGATCCCATCTTGGGGCCTGTTCCGGAGCTCCGCCGGAGGGGGCATCTACCATGGAGGGCTTCTACATCAACACCATAGCCCCTCCGATGAAGTGTGAGTATTTTACTTCAGACCTTCGGGTCCATAGCTAGTAGCTAGATGGCTTCTTCTCTCTTTTTGGATCTCAATACAATGTTCTCCCCCTCTCTTGTGGAGATCTATTCGATGTAATCTTCTTTTTGCGGTGTATTTGTTGAGACCGATGAATTGTGGGTTTATGATCCAGTATTATCTATGGAAAATATTTTAATCTCTCTAGATTCTTTTATGTATGATTGAGTTATCTTTGCAAGTCTCTTCGAATTATCCTTTTTGGTTTGGCCAACTAGATTGGTAGTTCTTGCAGTGGGAGAAGTGCTTAGCTTTGGGTTCAATCTTGCGGTGTCCTTACCTAGTGACAGAAAGGGTTGCAAGGCACGTATTGTATTGTTGCCATCTAGGATAACAAGATGGGGTCTTTATCATATTGCATGAATTTATCCCTCTACATCATGTCATCTTGCTTAAGGCATTACTCTGTTTTTAACTTAATACTCTAGATGCATGCTAGATAGCGGTCGATGAGTGGAGTAATAGTAGTAGATGCAGAATCGTTTCAATCTACTTGTCTCAGACGTGATGCCTATATACATGATCATTACCTAGATATGCTCATAACTATGCTCAATTCTATCAATTGCTCAACAGTAATTTGTTCACCCACCGTAGAATACTTATGCTCTTGAGAGAAGCCACTAGTGAAACCTATGGCCCCCGGGTCTATTCTCATCATATCAATATCTATCGCTTTATTTACTTGCTTTGTTTTTACTTTGCCTTTTACTTTTCACTTTGCATCTATCTATCAAAAATACCAAAAATATTATTTATCATCTCTATCAGATCTCACTCTCGTAAGTGACCGTGAAGGGATTGACAACCCCTAATCGCGTTGGTTGCGAGTAGCTATCGTTTTGTGTAGGTACGAGGGACTTGTGTGTGGTCTCCTACTGGATTGATACCTTGGTTCTCAAAAACTGAGGGAAATACTTATGCTACTTTGCTGCAGCATCTTCTCCTCTTCGGGGAAATCCAACACAGTGCTCAAGAGGTAGCACCCGCCCAGTTAATACCTGCCGCGATGTTTTCGTTGTTGTTTAGAGGAGAAAAATTAATATCTGGGCTAAACATCGAAAAACTCTGCAGTGGTCACACCTCAAAAACACAAATACTGCTCAAGCTGCTTGGTCCCAGCTATCGGCCGCTTCTTGTGCAATTCTCTTGTTTATTGACTACATTGGTTGACAATGGTGTGGGACCGTGATGTCAGGAAACCAGGAGGAAGCAATTTTTTTATAGTTTTATATAATAAGGAGGCACTTGCGTACATAAGGCTATGGCCCTGGTGGGTCCCCATTGTCATCCTCTCCAAGTAAAGTCATCTCCTCGCCCGCCCCTGCTTTCCGCCCGAAACAGTCAATGTCGCCCGCCCCGCTTCCCGATGTAGGCGATTGCTCCGCCTTCAAACGACACAAGTGCCATCCGTCCGTCCATCTGCCGCCCACATTAATGATACGCGGTTGCCGAGGCGGCTACTCCGGTGCCACACGTCCGTCCCTCCGCCACCCACCATTGCTATATAAACTGCTGCGCCGGCTCTCATAGCCTTAGTCATCCGCATCCGTTCCCTTTCTCCTGTCCACAACACTACTGCCCACCATGGCTTCCTCGCGCTCCAGCGCTCTTCGGGACGGGCGGACGACGGACCACAAGGAGATGGCAGCCATTGCTGCCGACTGGCTGGCCAGTAGGCAGCCGAAGGACGACGATGTCCCAATGGAGAACATGGTAGTCGACGATCCGGTTCCAACCCCCTCCTCCGTGCCATCCTCACCGGTGCATTGCACCATGACCATCGGGGAGGCCCGTGCCCAATATATGGACACGGTGAGGCAGATGCGTGAGGAGGAGCAGTTCCAGGAGGCGCAGGCCGACGCCGCCTACAACCACCATCCCCTCCAGGAGCACCTGCAGGCGAAGGAGCAGATCACTGCGGAGCGGGTGGAGCAGGAGGCGTTGCTTGACTCGTACCGCTCCGCCCACGAGGGCCGCCTCGAGCGCTGGCGGTACCGCATGCGGGTGGCGGAGGCTGCGACCGCCTACAAAGAGGGCGATGAAGCGGGCGAGGCACTGTTTGGCGAGACCGAGGACAAGGCAAAGGACAATGCCGGCTCCGATGAGTCCCCGCTTTGCTGGCGTCAACGAGGCCCTGCTCCGCCGAGGCCGCGGGGCGCCAACAACGAGGCAGAGGACACCGCCGGCTCTGCCGAGGCCTCTCCCCGCCAACAACGAGGCAGATGACATCACCGGCTCAGCCGAGGCCCCACCCTGCCGGCAACGAGGGGGAGGATTTCCACCGCTCCGTCGAGGTGCCGCCCGCCGACAACGAGATAGAGGACATCACCGGCTACGCCGAGGCCCCGCCCCGCTGCCAATGAGGCTGCGCCACACAGAAAACGAGGAAGAGTAGAACACGGTAGGTCGCTGCCACTCGGGTCCAAGTAAGGCCACCGCTGCTACCCTCCAGTTGAAGCCAAGCTAGGCGGGTTGACCATTGACGACGGTTAGCTTCTTGGTGGCGACGTGGAGTCGGAGAGCTGTGTTGGATAAGAACGTTGCCTCTACTTAACTACTGGTGCAGTTGGCTGACTAACACATGGGCTCAACAGGCCACATGTCAGTTATGCAACTGCACCTGCAGTTAAGTCACTGAAGCTTCTATTCGGCTCAGCGGGACACAGGTGGGTAGCTTCGGTTAATTAATTATACCTCCAACGCACCCCTTTTTAGTTGAAGAATGTATGAAATGTAATGAAATCCGTCATGTTTATATGAAATCCGATCATGTATGAATGAATTTATTTCGATTAGTTCAAATTCCAGTATCACTAGCATTGGATGAACATGCAAAACAATACATACTAGCATTATTCCCAGGGTGATCACCTCGTTTGCAGAAGTTTCACATTTACTCCCTCTGGTCCTATCTAGTCTGCATACAAGTTTTGTCTGCAGTCAAAGTATCTCTACTTTGACCAATCTTATAGAAAAAAGTATGCACTTTCACAATGTGCAAAGTAAAAAGGAATAGAAGGAGTACAAAGAGTTTGAGCAGCTTTTTAGCGTTTCTGTACATTGCAATCAAACACACAGGGCTGGCAATTCATAGAGAACATTCAAAACAATCGATGATTATGCATCTCAGTGACTCACATGTCAGAGGCAATATTTACTTCACAACTAAAGAATAAAGAAAAAATTGATCGATGCTGCTGACAGCAAAGGGCGTCCCATTCGAAAATATCAAACGCATGTCTTCTTGCTAAAATCAATGAGCAAAATTTGACAAGGGTGGCCCATTCCAAAATATCAAATGCCTACGATTGTGGAATGGGCAGGGTTTGCCATCAGTTCGGACATTGACATGGCACCTCGTGCTAAATAAACCAGCTGTTGTTTTTGTGCAGTTCAACCAAAATCAATCAAATTCGCGTGTAGCTTGTATGATTTCGCCCTTATATGTTGCGACGCCTTGAACTTATCAGCACCTCCTTTCTTGTGGTGGAAATGGATGATTCGATGTATTCATGAACATTTTGTGTAGTTCCCATTGAAATCAAGCTGAGCACCCCTGTTTGCACAAATACAAAAAAGTGATTAGTATAAAGCAAACTGTACTATGAATTGACAGTTTAAACAGGCACCTACATGGTCCATGTAGAGCACACTTTTAGAAAAATGGAACTCACCAGAAAGAATCTTAGAACAACATTGTACTCGCGCATCACAACAAAAAAATGGATATTTGTCAGTCCTTCTGAGCTGAAGTTAGTTTGGTCTTGTGGGGAGTAATGTAACCATCCTTCAACTGCTCCTTCTGATGAGAAGATAGACATGGCTTCTTCATCCTGGCATAATCGGAACTAGTCACTTCACGTACTCCATATTCTTCTTCAGAGGAAGATGATCCTATTGTGCAAAGAAGAGAGGACAACTAAATGCTAGCATCCCTGTTTGCTTGAAAAAAGGAAAGGAAATATTTAAAACATCACAGTTGAAGCACTTCTCAAGGACAATACCACTTTTTCATGACAGTATCTAAACAGTAGCACAACACCAATAGAGATGACAAAGCTCAATCATATGGATGAAATCAGTGGGCGAGTACCAACCTTTGTTAGGAGGCTTATTGTGTAGATCATACAGATGAAGCACTTCTCCGGATCCATGTGTTGCTATCTACTGTGGTGTCCATGCTTACTATATACTCCTCGATTAGTTTAATGTTTCCAACATCTTCTTGTGCAGTTCCACTAAAATATATGGTATCTTCAAAGAAGATCCCTGTTTGCACAAGTAAAGATAATTACGTATTACATTAAGAGTGGCATCAAATCAGTGGCAAAACAATTGGTCGTTCCAGCCATAGCACTAAATTAAGATGCAAAACTATATCATTACTTGTGTCATCACAGTTCCAGTGCTTCATTACAGCACCGGGAGTTGATTTTTGTTTTTCTTCCTCTTCTTCTTTCCCTTCATCACTTGGTTCAATAAAAGACAAGCTTCACCTTCAATGTAAGATTTTGCATGTCAATTATGGAGCACAAGTATAACACTAAACAATGACATTAATTTTCTGATGAAAGTGGCAAAATACAGGCCAACATTTGTGAAATATCCTTATCTTACCTCAATGGGGTATTACAGTGCACATATAGATTGGAAGTCTTGTCTCCTGTGCAGTTCACTAAAATCAAGCAACATTACGTACAAGTAGCACAACATATGAAAGCACACTGCAGAATCATGTGAAAGAAGGCTAGTACTGACCTCTCATGATGCGGAATTCAAAAAAATCACAAGAAGAAGATCTGAACCAAATTTGCCAACACGGATAGGAAGTAAGATCTCCTCTTGTGCAGTTCCACTAAGATCAAGAAATCATGCAACATTGTCGGTGTGACATTTTTGTTGAACTGCACAAAACACTCTTAAAACAAAAGTGTTTTGTGCAGTGCAACAAAAGGTCACAATGGCAACGACGTGAAGTAGATAACCCTGTTTACACAAAGGTGCAAAGGAAACAACTAATGGTCAATAACGGTGGATGACACAGAAGCCAACAAAAAGAAGCATCTACCTTATCTAAATGGGAAAGAAAGCAACACAGTAGCATTTCTCAAACGGTGGCATTGATTAATATTAACATAGAGATGATTATATTAACAATAAAATTCGTTAAACATGTAATTTGCTTTTAACTGTGGCATTGAATCAATTTTCCAGCGGCATTATTAGAGGGTGTTTGTTTACAAGGACATTTTGGTGTAGGGACTAAAAAAACTCCGTGTCAGTCCTATCTAAACCAAACAGGAGGGACTTTTAGGGACTAAAAGTGGGCATTTGGGACTAAAGAAAGAAGACCCCGAGGGAGTTTTTTTGGGACTTTTTCCAACAGTTGCCCCTACCACGCATCACACCTTGTCTCTATTAGTTCATTACTAGAGGTAACATGGTCTTTTAGCATGTCATTTAATAACCTCTAGTCCATGTTTAGTCCCTAGAACCAAGAAGGTAGGGACTAGGGAGTTTTTGACCAAACATGGCCTTAGATTAACAACAACTAAAGAGTTGCACGGGACAGTGGATGCACCAACACCATGTGCATCTACCGATGTATTGTGGTCATGCACAGTCTGTTGCAACAAAGAACAAACAACCAAGGAGCATATTTGTGTTTGTCCCAGTTTTCTTATCTGTAGACACCTTTCCCCATGTGAGCGCAGCAAATCTAGTCCTGCTCAAACTCTACAGCCTTGTCCCCCAAAACAAAAGATCAGTTTGTTACAGATGTGCGTACTGCGTTTGTCATTGTTTTCCCTTTTCGACCAACGTAGGTGTTGGATAGCCAGTCTGTACTAGTACTTTCTCCCCTTCCTTTCCTCTTTGAACCACGTCTTAGATTTATGCGATACAACTTTCCCCACTACTTTCCCCCATTCCTTTCCTCTTTGAACCACGTCCTAGATTCATGCTATACAACTTTCCCCACTACTTTCCCCCTTCCTTTCCTCTTTGAACCACGTCCTAGATTCATGCTATACAACTTTTCCCACTACTTTCCCCCACTCCTTTCCTCTTTGAACCACGTCCTAGATTCATGGTATACATGCAGCTAGAGCAATGCATGTGGAATAAGTAAATTATACCTTAAGGTTCTTGGGGCATGGTTCGGTGGGCGACGGGACAACGGCGAAGAAGAAGGGGTTGGAGGCCCTCCCGCGCCGCCGCTGGGTGAAAGTGAACAGCTGCGGTGGTAGTGGATTCCCTCCCTTGCCGACGGTGACAACGTTAAGCCTCCCTCCCTTCCCGGCGGATGGATCCTGCCGGCCCTTTGACCAGCAGTGAGGGGAGAGAGAGAGGCCAACGACGGTGACATTGTTAAGCCTCCTTCCCTTTCCAGCGGATGGATCCTGCCGGCTCTTTGACCAGCAGTGAGAGGGGAGAGAGGCCAACGAAGTCTTGTTTAGATCTGGAGAGGGTGAGAGAGTGTGAAGAGATCAACTACAAGCACTGAGGCTCCATCGTGTATATATATACTGGAGAGAGAGTGTGAAGCGTGCAAACCCAAGAAAACAAGCACCGAGGCTGCATCTTATACGTGATGAGGTGATTATACGGTCACTATGAGATCGTATAGCTCCGTATCCATCCATTTTGACCAGTCAAAGAATCCTCCTGGCACGAATTATGCTCAAGTGTAGTTATCGAACCCGAGACCTCAAGTTTGATGAGCGAACAGGCTAACCAGCTACACAACCCTCCCGTTATGTTCAACAAGAGGAAAATAACCTTTTATACATTCCTGCATTCGTGTGACAAGCATGCCGTGTTTTTTGTGTGTGGGTGTCATCGGGATTTAAATCATAATCGTGTCATGTGGCTTTGGTGGATAGACTATCCACAGTTGTGCAGAAATAATGCAGCCTTAGTCACCTTACCTATTTCCATGTAGTACGTTGGGTCCCACCAGTCAGAGGGTGAAGCAAACAAATTAATAAGAAAAATTAAAAGCGCCAGCGGTATATCTTACCTCACACATCTCGCTACTGCTCGGGAACACTGTCCAACTGATCCCTCTATTCGCTCACGTACTATTTTAAGTGAATCCTTATTATAACATGCACACAATTTTGGGCACTTGTATTCGACCTAAGTCAGTGTGCCACCGTATCTCGTACTTACTACTCCCTCCGTCTAGGTGTAATAAGTCACGTTAGAAGGTGCAGCAGGACCAAGGTGCAAGAAGATTGGAGGAGGAGGAGAAACTTGACCGGTCATTCCTCCTATCAAAGCCCTGATTTCTTTCTCTAAATGCAACAATTATTCCAAACAACTAAGAGATGCCATTTTAGATACCATGCAGGGCCACGTATTAACTCGCATGCAAGCCGACTTTGATTTCTTGACTGATCAACGCGTAGTTGCGCTCCATGCATTGGTTTCCGGGGGAGATAACAAGGCAGAGTAAGGAGCGTTTGGTTACATTGCTTAGGCTGGTCATAGTGGTGAGTAACTTGGACTAGTAACATGCATATGTTACTAGTCTATGTCACTAGTACACGAAGTTTGCCGTCGGAAGCGAGCCGATCTGGCTCTCCTGAGCTAGCAAGGTTTTTCTAGCCCACCCAAGCTAGCTGGCCCACAAAAACTAACATATTTTAACAGTTCCAAACACCTAACCTTGCCCGGCTATGCTACAAGATGTTCTTGCTAAGGATCCAAACGCCCTCTAAGTAACAACGCTCACTAGCAACGAGGCCAGGAGGGGATTGAGATGCCAAGTTAATGGACGACGCCTAAATATTTTGGGAATATCTAGTTTCCGTAAGATGACTTAACACCTAGACGGAGGGAGTACTACTCCTCAGTCCAGGTTTGATGGAATATTCGTCACCTCTTGTCTTCTTGTATGTACTCCATTTGTATCTCACTTCCTGTAGCTTCTCACTCGCACGATTTTCCTATTCTATGAACCTATGTGTGCATGTGCGTGTGTGTGTGTTTAACAACATGTGTGTGTTAGAGAGAGCGACAGATCGACCTACTCCTACAGAGAGATGGTGTGTAGTGTATGATTTTAGCCGCGAGAGTCGGTGCATCCTCTCGTTTCCGGGCGTCCGGTAGGGACAGGCGGACAGCTGCCATGCCCGCTCCTGACCAGCCTAGCCCACCAAAAGCCCCTCCATCGCCCGCGCGCGCTTCCCGCCTGAAACGATCAGCGCCAGTCCAAAGAATCGGTGCCGCATTCATGCCCGGGCAAAGCGGACGTGACCTCTCACTGGCGCAGGAGTGATGGTTGCTTCATCCGTCCAACTTACTGCTGGGTCTATGTGATTTGACGGCTCATTGGTCTTTATTACTGAGGTGGTAGGACTGCTGGATGTCCCACGCTTTCGGTGAAAGGAGGTACTACTAGATTACAATTTTCTCCATTCTTACAGCGGAGGAGTGCAAGAGCAGTGAAAACATGCAGGCTCAGTGATTACATGGCCCACCTCACACTTTCACCATATTTTCTGGACACCATGCAACACCTAACTCTTTACATAGTACTCCCTCCGTTCCTAAATACTAGATGAGTCCCCACGCGTTGCCGCTGAACAGCCGTATATCTCTCTGCGTAAAATTATTGATTTCATAGAACTAAAAAAACTCTATAACCGCATGACAAATGTGGTAGCCAAACTAAAAAAAACTCCCACCATCATTTAGATCATCCCATGTAAGGAAAAAAGATCAGCCAACTCCTACTGCATAATGGGATTATATTTTTCTTTTTGACATGTTAATGGGACTTAAAATCTCACTTACATGCATGCTACCGGTGCATGCTTGCATGCAGACATGTTGATGTGATTTAAAACCCACTCACATGCATTCCATGGTATTTCTGCATGCTTGCATGTGGCTTAGTGCGGAGCCTCTCAACGTCTAGATCAAACGGCTATTATGGACTGATTTAGTTCATCTAACGGCTACATTAATTTTGATGATGTGGCTCAAGGAGAGGATAGAGAATTCCTAGTAGTGGGGGCTAGCTATTACTAGTAGATAAGTCTTTGTAGAGATTCCACTAGGTGAACTACATACGGAACAAAATGAATGAATCTACACTTAAAATGCATCTATATACATCCGCATGTGGTTCATGGTGAAATCTCTACAAAGACTTATATTTAGGAACGGAGGAAGTACTAGTATAGTACATACTGTAATTTATCAGCGAGATAAATTTGTACAATGCTATGAAGCTTCCATCTTCTGTTACATGTATCTTGCGTCCAAGGTTGCCCGTTGCAACATTTCATCAAATACAAAGGAGACTAACATGCATGCTATTGCATCTCAATGATTGACAGATCATAGCAAATATGTACTCCCTCCATTCCCAAATAAGTGTCTCAACTTTATGCAAACTTTAGTACAAAGTTGTACTACTACTAAAGTTGACACTTATTTTGGAACAGAGGCAGCTAAATAAAAAAATGATCCATGCAGTCCCTAGCCCTTGAGCCGTGAACCCTAACCAGGCTTCAATTTGCTAGCAACATTCGAGCTTCCTAATAAATGAAGTTTGCAACCTTTTGACTATCGGATCATTTTGTGCAGTTTCACCAAAATCGATATGAGCATCCCCGTGGCAGAGAAATTGAAGAAGCGTGATTATAATAATATTACTAGGACTAGTTGATGAGACATAAAATCATTACAACTACAATACATAGAAGCCAATAGAGGTATGTGCGGGGCAAAGAAGTAGAGAAATATCCACATGGAGTGATGTGGGCAGCTGGAGCAGTGGTGCAAGCCGGCTGTAAAGGGAGTTGTACCTGGGGGATGTCGGGACGTAGCTCAACCTTGAGGAGGGCGGCGGGAGGCGGCAACTGCCCAGGTCGCGGCAGTGAGCAAGGGACGAAGGCAACCTCACCGGGTTTGTGAGAAAGAACGATGGGGACCCCTGATAGGGACGTGCCGACAGTGGGTTTTCGCCGTCGGCGAGGGTGACCGCATCTACACTAAGCATCCACCCCTTCCCCCGGCGGACGTGATCCACCGGAATGTTAGATATGTGGCCACAGTCGTTTTGTGCAAGAGAGTGTGAAGAGAGCAACCCCAGCAAGCAACCATGTAGGCTGGCCCGTCCTGACTATGAATATAGTGGACCGGTTTCCTTTTCCCTCCATATGAACCTATCATATTCCGTACGTGCTAGTGAAGAAAAATACATTATTTATAGATGATGCGGCACCTACTACTCTTTCTCCTATAACCTTGTGCTTGGCATCTCCAAAATATTAACCTTGCGATTGGCTCTTCGCCTCTTTGGGAAGTCGAGCAATAATGGTAGTGCAATATATATCGTTCTGGCTATATGAGACCGAATGAATTGCTGCACGTCCACCACGTTGGCGAGGGTCGAGGCGCGAGGGAGAGTGCTACATACGGAGCAAAATGAGTGAATCTACACTCTAAATACGTCTATATACATCAGTGTTTGGAGTATGTACTAGTAGTTCATATTGAAATCTAGTAAAGGACATATATATTCCAAACAATATGATATAATATCTATAACCAACGTAGTAGGGACGAGGAGTAAACAGAGGGAGTAGTAAATTTTTCTCCTCGTCCTGCGAGCCACCACGCGCGTGGGCGAGGGAGCGGGCGTAAGGCGTACAGTACTAAGCAAGCTTCACCTCATCCTGCGAGCCACCGCGCCCGTGGGCAGGGGAGACGGCGTACTAAGAAAGCTTCTCCTCGTTTTGCGAGTTGATGGGACACATCAAAAGTACTCCAGTGTATAGAGCCTTGCCTCTAAGGTAGGACCCACATGGTTTGCCTCTTTTTTAACATAACACGTCAAGTCACAATTTGTTTGTTCACCCGTGGTAGATGGTCCTCCCTCCACCAAGTAGAAAACCAGTACACGTGCCAAATTACCATGTGGGCTGCCTTTTCGTACAGAAGTGAGCTCCACCGTGTACCTGTGCGGTTGTGGTTGGGAAAGAGACAGGAGTATGTGCGCCGTGCATGCACATCTTCTCTTCGTGCACGTCCCCCACCTACGTGGGTGTGTGTGAGAGATACAAACCGCGTTCCTGAGTGTTTTTTGTTTTGGG
>NC_041387.1:463456629-463466804 GCF_002162155.2 Triticum dicoccoides | reverse complement strand
GTGGGTGGGTGCGAGATCGATGAAGAGAGCATCGAAATTGTGTGTGTGTGCAAGTCAAAGATATAGGGCGACTGGCCTACCGGAACGTCAGAGGGCACATGTCAAGTTTGTGTGTGGCAGGGAGACATGACTAGAGCGCTCGATGTATTGGTGTGTGTGGGGGGGAGGGGGGGTGGAGGGAGGGGTATGTCGGATATCAGGTTCCGGCAAAACCCTTAAGGTTCAAACTCTGGGGTGCGCACGAAGATCTTCTCCCTACCGAAACACGCCCACAACCTCGCCGCAAATCTAAGCTAGCACGATGAACAACACAAGAGACACGAGGTTTATACTAGTTCGGGCCACCATTGTGGTGTAATACCCTAATCCAGTGTGTGGTGTGGTGGATTGCCTCTTGGGCCGATGATGAACAGTACAGAGGAATACCAGCCTCACGAGGGGTGTTCTTGTGGTGGTACAGTGTTCTACTTAGGAAAGATTTGATCCCCTCCTATTGTGGTGGCTAGCTCTATTTATAGAGGCCCTGGTCCTCTTCCCAAATATTAAGCGGGAAGGAAGCCAACAATGGCCATTTTGAAAGGGGACAACTAGTACAAGCTATCCTGACTAAAGGTGGTCTTCGACTGCCAAAGGCACTGGTGATGACGCTGTCTTGGGCTCCACGATGACCTCCGTCCTGCCGTCCTGCTGGTCTTGGTCTTGTTGCACAGATATGGAAAGCTTTGTTTCATGCCTCGGTACTCCGTGCCTGCGCTTGCCCCCTTTGCACCAAAGAGGAAACGAGGACACTGCGCAGGCTGGCGCCTGCCTGGCGCCCGCTTGGTCTTGATCGTCATGGCTTGTGTCACGGGCACCTCGCGAGGTACCCCTTGCCTTGATCTCTCCGCCTCCTCGCGAGCCTGCCTGGTGAGGTCGTCGCTGAGGAGGCCTTGTGTCGTCCGCCCAGGGAGGCTTGGCCCCTCGCGAGGGTCTTGAGCGTTTGTTGATGAAGACAGGCCGTACTGGGCCACAGCTGAGCCAGGCTGCAGGCCGCATGCAGGCAAGTCTGGGGACCCCCATTCCCAGGACGCTGACAGTAGCCCCCAGGCCCAAGGCATGCTCGGACTTGGCTTAGCAGCAAAGCCAAAGGGCAAGTGCGGAGCGCCACGGGCCCCAGTAGCCTGCAGCCTTGGTCGACGCGTGCCGACTGATTGGACGTGGGCGTCTCCTCTTCCCCACGCTCCCCCAATATCCGCCTGGCTAGGCGGCCACGAAGCTGTACACAGTTATTTCCCCTTCGCTGCCCACACGCTTCCTGTTTCCCTTTCTTCCTCGAGCCTCTGTTTCTGCCCCCAATCTGATTTGAGCTCTTCTCCCACCATTGTCATGGCGCCAACTAGTAAGGAGAAAGGGAAGAAGCCCCTGCCCTCGTCCATTTCGCCTCCGGCAATTGAGCCCGCTGTCGGCCGGTCGCTGGTGCTCAATCTGGAAGCCTTGGGCAAGGTCTGCTCCGCGCTTGCCTCTAGCTTCAACGAGTGCGGAAAGACGATGGCTTGGCCTGTGTCCCATGCCTCCATTGACAGGATCGTCACGGAGGTTCGATTCTCGTGGACGCCCTGTGGGATGGCCTGGTGCCTCCTTTCTCCGCCTTTTTCAATGCGGTGCTTTCCCACTATCAGATCCATATGATGCATCTTGACCCTCAATCCGTTACCCTTCTTGATGTCTTTGCCTTTGTCTGTGAAGCCATGGTGGGCATTGCTCCTTCCATTGCCCTCTTGCGCCACTTCTTCTCCTTGCGCCTAACCGACCCCTTGCAGTGCTCGGGGTGCATGAGCTTCCAGGCCGTGGCCGAGACGGCCACCTCGGGGATTGATTTTGGCCTTCCGCCTTCCACGAGTGGGTTCCAGATGCGGTGGCTGTATGTGGATGTCGGAGTGCCCAGCCCCCTGCTCTCGCTTCCTACATTGCCTGCTATCCCTAATCCGGGCTGGGGCCATGAGAGGCTCGTGAGCCCCCGGCTCTCCTTCGTTTGGCGCCGACTGGAGAGGTTGAGAGAGCTCGGCATGACTGCGCCCGGGGTGGTGAAGGAGTTCCTCCAGTGTCGCATTGCTCCTCTCCAGCGCCACTCCCGACCGATGTGGGCCCTGACTGGATACAAGGACCGCATGAGGCTCCAGGAGACAGAGCTGGTGCCCGAAATGCTGAAGAAGGTGCTCGAGGTCTTGACTGGCGATCCCTCGCCAGGCGATATTCGGCACGGGGGCAGCCTCCTGTATCTCTGCTCGGGTGGGGCTGAGTTCATGAGACAGATGCCTCACTTCGACGAATGGGGGTTGCACCCGGCTGGTCTTGTGGGGTCTCACGAGAATCCTGTCTGCGTGGCTCCCTTCCCCGTCGCCAACACCGATCTTGCCCCAGGAGCGGGTGCAGGGAGGCAAGGATCGCTTGAGGCAGGAGGCTCTAGTATCGTGGTGCAGACGCTGCACGGGGCTCCCGAAGCGTCATCCTTTGGAGCTTGTGAAGCCGGCCCTAAGGCGGTCATTGATGGGGGGACGCAACCCGCGGCTCCCGAGGCCGGAGCCCCCGAGGCCTCGGCACGCAATCAGGAAGTGGTGCCTGATCGCTCCTCCCAGCTTGGCGCCCCTGAGGTTGGCTGCCTGGGCGCTTCTTCATCCGCGCCACGCGCTGGTCCTCACGTTGAGCACCTGGGTCAGTTCTGCATGGAATTCGCTGCCCTCCGCGAGAGGAAGGAGTCTTCGAGCTGCAGTGGGCGCCCCTTCCGACCGCACAGGAACTACTACGCCATAGATGAGTAAGTACCTCGTTTTTGCAATTCCTCAATCGCTGCTCCCTTTCCTGACTGTGGCCTTTCAGGATCCGTCCTGCCAAGCCTGTGGAGTCTCACAAGAAGCAACTTCCTCCGGCCTCGCCTTCATCGCTGGCCTTGAGGGTCCTGAGCTTGTGTGCTGCTCCTGACGCGGGCTCAGCTGGAGAAGCAAGGCTGCCCGCAGGGTGTCTGGAGCTTGCGCCCTTGCCACCTTTCCTTCCCGACCTTTCCTGGGGTGTGACCAGCCTGCCCTGAGCTCCTCCTCTGATCATGGATGGTGAGTGGTTGGCGTCAGTCCTTGGCTCTTCTGATGGAGATGGATCTGCACCGGTCAGGGTCCCCTGCGAGGTCTGTCCGACACTCGTGGGGGCACCAGCCCCTAGCCCCCTGCCGAGAGGGGGCGAACCGCTTCAGGGCCCGCTAAAAGCGCCGGTGACGAAGGATGACATTGATAGCATGCTTGAGCGTGCGAGGGAGCGAAGCGCCATTCGTCGAGAGTTCCTCCGGAGGGCGATGGACGCGATGGGCCAGCTTGGTGGAGAGCTCGCGGACGTGGACACATGTCCTGAAGCTAAAGGCCTGCGGCTGATTGAGGATCGGCACAAGTTAAAGGTGGCAGTCAACCTCATGCGTCACCAGCGCGATCTTGACAACGCGAAGGCCGAAGAATCCCTTGCAGCCTCGCGAAAGGCCTGC
Organism: Triticum dicoccoides; assembly: GCF_002162155.2. NCBI lineage: Eukaryota > Viridiplantae > Streptophyta > Magnoliopsida > Poales > Poaceae > Triticum > Triticum dicoccoides. The sequence continues at coordinate 463,463,299 of NC_041387.1, read as the reverse complement.
TCCCGAGCTATTGAGGAGGCTCGGAAAGTAGATCGTCAGCGTGAGGTCACGGAGAAGCGCGCGTGGGAGCTCCAAGCCTGGAGCGCTTCCTTGGAGCAGCAGGTGGAGCTGCATCAGGCTGCCCTTGCATCGCTGAAGGGGACGACTGTCGAGGAGGAGGAGCTCCGGAGGCGCGAGGAAGTGCTGACGCTGGAGGCCGCTGAGCGCAATCTTGACCTTGAGCGGTTGGAGATGAGGGAGCGCCAGGTTACCCAAGCGGAGGACGAGGTTGGCGCGCACGAGGCTCGAATCCAGGAGGAGGTCGACCGCCGTGTGGCGGAAGCCCGTGCTAATCTTGAGCGCAGGTATAACCAGAGGCTGGAGCTGATTAAAGCCGAGGCTGAAGGCAAGACTACCGCTCTCAGGTCCAAGCTGACTGAAACAACGCAGCGCGCGGAGGCCGCCGCAACCGCCCTGGTTTCAGCGTAGACTGAGTTGGCCTCCACCCGTGCCGAGCTGCTTCTTCTTCAATAGCGGGTCGACGATGCCGAGTCCATTGCGCGGCAGAACATAGAAGAATTTCTTCAATGACAGATGCTGGAGCACATGCACGGCCCCATGCTCCAAGAGCTCAGGAACAGGGCCAACACGGCCCTAGGAAATATCTGCGATGCGGACGCCCCGCATCCTCACGTGACCAATTATGCTGGCCATCTCCAATTCTTCACTGATGTGGTGACACACTTGGAGAACCGATCTGAGAGAGCTTGCCACCTTGTCAAGTAGAGGAGTCGCGGCCTACTTGGGCGTGCATTCTCCCGCATCTTTAGCCATCTTCAGAAGGCAGATCCCCACTTCGACTTTGACGCTGCCATTGCCCCAGTGCCCGAGGCCATCCGGGGCGACCTGGAGCGATGGGTGGAGGACAACATGGATGCGCTTGTTAGGGCCTTTGCTTCTGACAATGACGGGGTGATATTTGCCGCGGATGAAGGTGATGTAGTGAATGGTGGTGAAGATGATGCCAATGATGGCGATGGTGGCGCCAATGACAGTGACAACGACGCCAGTGATGCCTCCGGAATCGACCAAGAGGATGTGGTAAGCGATATGTCTGACTGATCCTGTGTCCCCCTGCTGTTTATCCTGCACACAAAAAACTCGGGCGCGACCCTGAAGGTTGTAAGAGCATTTTGGGAGGGGAAGCCCCTCATGTAAAAAGGATTGTTGTCCACAAGTTTTTAGGAGCAACGCTGAATGCGCGCCTGCATGATGTTAAGAGTCCTGTGATGAGTTAGTTGCTCTGGTTTACCTTTAGCCCGGGAAAGCCTTGAGTAGGTTTGCGAGGCTGTGATCCTCCAAGGGTCCTCTGGGGGACCTACTGACCATGTGGTGAGAGCCTCGCGAGAGCGAGTGCTGGCCGCGGGACGGCATGCGCGCGTGCGCTTGGCCCAGCCCCGCCCACAAGAGGTTCATGAGGGGGAGGCAGTTGGTGCGAATTCCAAACCAGGGCAGAAACCAGAACACAAGAAATCACACGAACGAGACAAGACACCCCCCCCGCACGTACGCAAATGCAAATTCAATTCAACTTCCAAAGCAAGGAAGCTCGACCACTGAAAGGGAGACAAAAATCAAAAGGCCGCGTCCGACACCTAGTCTAGTCTTTGACGTCTTCTTACCAGCGCGGAGCTAAATGCTGCCACTGGGCGTGGGAGGGAGCCCCCGAGGCCCGAGGGCGGCTCTCCGGAGACTCCAGGGCGTGTACAACCCCAACTCATTATTACGTGAGAGTGTCACAGGCAGCGAGCTTCACAGGCACTGGGCCTTCTTCACAGGTACCGGCCTTGCTTCATATCGCCAGATGAGGGCCCCGCCTTGCGCCACCCTCGACCGCCATTGACAGCGACCGGAAACCAAGGACGACGCCAATGGGGTAAAGGGGACGCCAGCGGTTCCCCCGATGACCATGGGTCCTCTGCCGGGGGCAGGCTTTGCAGCACCTCCTCGGCAGAGGGCCTACCTCCAGGAAACACCTTGCTTCGTGCGCTGCGGGGAGGGGCCTGGCTCCCGGCCCCTCTCCTGCAGCCCCTAGTGTGCTCCCCCTGGCGGAAGGGATGCTGCCGATCTGGGGCAGCCTTTCGCTGCGGTGACCTGGACTTCCTGCGACCCATGGTTAGCATAAGCTTGATCCTAAGGAATTAGCAGTACCCGATAGCTGCTGCCGCCAGCGCGGTTGGTGAGGCTTCCTTGAGGATCCTGAAAAGGCTCGGCTTCCGGCATCTCTTCCTCCCAGCCTGGCCTGAGAAATGAGCCATGGTCGTCTTCTAGTGCGTACTCCCGATCCACCATGTGGGGCACGTAAGCCTCTGAGGTCGCCGCCCCGAAGACTTCGCTGTAGTGCCCCATGCTCCATGCGGCCTGGCCCAACACGCCGTCTTGGGGGTGATAGGGCGGCGGCCCGCCCGGGCCGTAGGCGGCAATGCGCATGCCCTCGCTCACCGAGGGTGGTGCTAGTGCAGCTTAACGCCCGACGCTGATGGATGAGCTGGTGTTGATGAAGCCTTGGGGCACGCCCGAGGGTGCACGGGCGCGGATGGGCCCGTCGTATGATCCGCCCGGGGCCTGGGGTGGAAGATGGACGCAGAAGGGAGGCGCCCCTGAAGCTGCGGCATCCAGGAGCTCGGCAACGCTCTCCAGCAGCACGTCTCGGTCGCTCTCTTGCAACCTGCACTGCAGCAGCTCCCGAGCCACCATGAGTGCGACCCTCATGTTCGCTTGTTCCTGTCGGGTGTGCGACGCCGTGGCTGTGGCGTGATTTGAGGCCCTTGCGGCCGATCGCACCTGCTGTGGAGTGAGGGCAGGCAGTGCTTGACCGCGTCGCCCGCGCCCTGCAGCGTTCTGCGGAGCGCGGGCTGCCTGAGGTGCGAGGTTGGGGCCACCTTGGGCAGGCGACATGACGTGGGGCTGGCCATGCCGCCCAGCGGTCGGTGTTGGTCGTCGGATCGCTGGACATGGATGTGACGAAGCAATGGAACGTAGATTGGTGGAAAGAAGGTTTCGACGGACCCCTACCTGGCGCGCCAAATGTCGGATATCGGGTTCCGGCAAAACCCTTAAGGTTTGAACTGTGGGGTGCACATGAAGATCTTCTCCCTACCGAAACACGCCCACAACCTTGCCGCGAATCTAAGCTATCACGATGAACAAGACAAGAAACACGAGGTTTATACTGGTTCGGGCCACCGTTGTGGTGTAATACCCTAATCTAGTGTGTGGTGTGGTGGATTGCCTGTTGGGCTGATGATGAACATTACAGAGGAAGAACAACCTCGCGAGGGGCGTTCTTGTGGTGGTGCGGTGTTCTACTTAGGAAGGATTCGATCCCCTCCTATTTTGGTGTCTAGCTCTATTTATAGAGGCCCTAGTCCTCTTCCCAAATATTGAGCGGGAAGGAAGCCAACAACGGCCATTTGGAAAGGGGACATCTAGTACAAGCTATCCCAACTAAAGGTGGTGTTCGACTGCCAAAGGCACTGGCGATGACGCCGTCTTGGGCTCCATGGTGACCTCCGTCCTGCTGGTCTTGGTCTCGTTGCATAGATATGGAAACCTTTGTTTGATGCCTCGGTACTCCGCGCCTGCGCTTGTCCCCTTTGCACCAAAGAGGAAACGAGGATACTCCGCGCCTGGTCTTGATCGTCATGGCTTGCTTCATGGGCACCTCGCGAGGTACCCCTTGCCTTGATCTCTCCGCCTCCTCGCGAGCCTGCCTGGTGAGGCCGCCCCTAAGGCGGTCTTGTGTTGTCTGCCCCGCGAGGCTTGGCTCCTCGCGAGGGTCTTGAGCATTTGTTGATGAAGACAGGCCATACTAGGCCACAGCTAAGCCATGCTGCAGGCCGCAGGCAGGCAAGTCTGGGGACCCCCGTTCCCAGGACGCCGACAGGGTAGGCAGAGGCCTAACTATAGAGGTAGAACGACTCGTATATGTGTTGAGAAGGAGAGACCTAGCTATGTCTTGAGGGAGATCGGTCGACATCCATACATAACTGAAGGACGGGAAATATGATGGGACACAGAGAGAGAGAGAGAGAGAGGAGAGAGAGAGAGAGGGAGGGAGAGGGGTAGAGTGCTAGATGGGTGATGGAGTTGCTTATTGAAGATGGTGGGAGAGGCCTACTAGACAAATTGAAGGTGGAACTACAATGTTATATATAAGAGTGGGGACGTGTTTCTGTGTGTGCCTGTGCGTGATAGATCTGTCGGGACGCATCCATGGATGATGAAGGGGAACCATGTGTTTGGTAAGCAAACCTAACTAGATCGTTAGATCAATTATTATTTGTCGGAGGAAGGGAGAGACATAACTAATGAGGTAGATCGATCGACGTGTGGGCAAAAATGAGTTATAAGGACCTAGCTAGCTATATTTATAGCGAGAGATCGGTTAGTGTACGTCCATTTGTTAGAGGCAAATAAGGCCCAGCGAGACGGATAGACAGAGAGAATGGAGCTAGGAGGTGGTGCGAGAGGCCTAGCTACTAGCTTGATAGGGGGAGGAGTGTGCGGTTGTGAGATCGATGAAAAGAGGGGCGAGAGTTTACACGCGTGTGGGACCATATGAGAGACACGAGGCAAGGACACATAAAGGAGGAGATTGAAGGTGCGTGTGTATGTTATAGGCAGGCATCGCTGGAGAGGTCTATCGATCGGTGTGTGTCAGAAAGGAGTTGTGGAGATTCTGGGAGAATGACCTAAAGAAAAAAAATGAATGTGCCCGGTGGATAGAATGCCGAGGGAGGGGGAGGGCGAGGAGGGCGTGTGCATGCACGAGAGAAAGTTAGTGGTAGCTACAAAGGTTAGAGGATTGTGTGGGTGTAAGAGACTAACAAAGATCATAATTTGATATGAAAGTGGATTCATATATTTGAATAGGAGATCATAGTGTTTTGAACATATGCATGCATGAATATAGCGGTGATACGCGTGCTATGCACATGTTATACAATAATGTGATAGTGCATGGCGTTTGCAACTCACAGCTAAATGTCGAACAATCTAAACCATACTATTCATCAAACAATCTCACATTTTATTTGAATTTGTGATAATGTGTGGAGTTTGTAGCTTACAACTAAATATCGAACAATCTAAACAATACTATATATCGAACATTATCACATTTTATTTGAATTTGTGGTGTTTGCAACTCACATCTAAGTACTTGTAGGCGTAGGGGCGGGGCACCATACATAATGTGATAAACACATTATACATACGAGACATGGTTTAGATTATGAAGATCTAGCTAGAGCTAGAAATGTAATGTGATTTGGAATCAAGATAAAGTGGATTCAAAAAATCAAGTTCGAGTTCATATAGTACACATAGTTCATATGTAACTCGAGACTAATCATGTGGTGTGCTGTGAAGATAATAAACAAACGATGGTTTAACTTGACAATGATGATGATTGTAGATCTTATTAAAATAGAGAAACGAATTCAAATGCTTTGACTTCACTACAACCATTACTGTAGATCTTATTCAAGTAGAGAAATGAATTCAAATTTAGTTCATATTGAAGCGGTAGTATATACATTTGGAATGCACTAACGTTCATTTGAGTAGTAGGTTGCATGCATTATACATGTAGCGAAATATTTTAATTGAACATAACATGAATTCAAAGTTTTGACTTGGTACAGTACACGTTAGGCTTGTCCGGAAATTTCAACCCGTGCCTTGTTAGCCCGAAATATTTAAGATATATCTTTGTCTCGTTGTGCTCCGACAACTCCCTCCGTCTCAACCCGCGCCTTGCTATTCTGAAATTACAACGCACGCGAAAACTCCGACCTCCTGTGAAATCCCGACAAGCGAAATGCCTGTGGTACCCCTGAACCGAAAGAACCGCCTCAAATCGGTGGGGATACTTTTGTAACTGACCCCACATTTCGGACAAGCGCGTCCCTAAGCCATGGTTCCCCACTCCCATCCCATCCCCCCACCCATTCGTACACTGAGGCCGCGAAAACACGTGACGAAGCCCCACACCCTCCTTTGTCCGCCACCCAGAGCCTCTTCCCCGATGACGTCGTCCACAACAACACCTCGATGTCCCTCATCCACAGTACCGGATGAGGATCCTCGTCGATCTCGTTGTCCCGCCGGTTCAGCCACCCCGTCCTCCACTTCCAAGGAGCTGCCCCGATGTTCCCCTCGTCTTTCGCGCCACCTCCATTCCCACACCGCCATCTTCACCTGCACCACCCAAAGAGCATCATCATCACCGTTTCCTCGGATGAACCTGCGGCCTACTCGGTGCCACCAAAGAGGTTGTACACTAATCGCCGCATTTTCTTCTTGATTCGATCTCACGGTGCTACCGACGCTCGGTCCCGAGCCGACACGACGCGACTCCATCCACGGCGGCGACGTCGGACACTTCCTCCATGGCATTGCTCCCTCGGCGGCGACGTCCACATCAGTAGGAGCTGCTGCTGCTTTAGCTCTCGCTCGCGCTGCTGCTCTGCTCTTGCTCTCTGTCCCCTGCCTGGTCTACTCTTGCTATTGCTCTTGCTCGCGCTCCTCCTCTCGCTCTTGCTCTTGCTTGCGATGCTGCTCCGATTTAGCTACACTTCAGTCGACTGAATCGACTTTTGGGTCAGTCAATTTTCAGGGGGGTGGG
>NC_041387.1:463438281-463456277 GCF_002162155.2 Triticum dicoccoides | reverse complement strand
GGATGGTCGGGGCGGCGGCGGACCGGCGATGGGGAGTGTTTTTGGGGCGGGCGAGGTGGCGCACCGCCGGCTGCGGGCGGCGGGGGCTGCTATTTGGCCGGTGGTGGCTGGCGGCTCAGGGGGGTGGAGGTTGAATATGAACTGTAGGCCCTTGATTTCGTATCCAATGGCTACAAAAGCGACTGATCAGAGATGAAAAAGTCAGTGGACTGACGTGTAGCCTTACCTTGCTAGTGTGTTCAGTTTCGATAGTAAAATTCAGTTTCGACAACAAAATTCAGTTTCGACAGTTAAGTTCAGTTTCGACAGTTAAATTCAGTTTTGACAATTAAGTTCAGAGATGTGTAGCTAATGTATTTTACATCTAGCACTTTGTGGTTATGTATTTTACGTCATCTATTGGAGATGTTATTAGAATTCCACTCAGGTTAACGTCGTCTCTCTTGTCCTGCTTCAGCCTCGGCGTCGTACAACTCACCGGAGCTGCTCCAACGACGAAACCCTCCATCACAGGGGAGCAGTACCTCGGCTCCATCTCCAGACGCCTAAGATCTTCTTCCCCTCCTCCGATAGCCAAGTCAGCCGGAGCATCCTCACCGGCCAACCCAATCACGCTGAGATCGACATGGCTTCGCCAAAGAGGTTGTACACTTGTTGCATATCTTTTTTACTCTACATGTTATATATATTGTCCACTAAGCACACGTAGTAACGGGAAATACGATTATTTTATCCTACTATATGACAAGCAGTGAGGTACCAGGCAACTTAGCTATCTGTGATGGACTCTCTTGAACGCCATCATTATTTATCTCAGCGCATTTGAGCTATGCATTTGTCGATGGCCCTGGGAGTTGAGCTAGTAGGACAGTGGCCTGGGTCCAAAGTAATAGAAGTAGCACAAAAACATTTTTTAGTGTAGGATTTTCCGTGCTCAAGCCTGCCTACTAGAATCGCCAGTGCTTGAAAGGAAAAGTGAATGAAAAACATAGGATTTGGAAAGTTTCCTATGGTACTATTATTCATGAATTTGGTTCAAAGGAATGGAGCAAAGGAAAACTGTAGGATTTGTTCCTTTAGTGTCTCCTTGAAAGAAAAAACGTTGGAATTTTAATTTTCACTTGTCCTCCTTTTCAAATTCCTATTCATGAAGCACAAGACGAAGAGATAGTAGCATAATAGCATTATAACCGTACATTTTCTTGTGGTTTGACTTAATCTCTCCATGCTTCTTTGCATCCTGTGATCTTCCAATTGTTGTGAATCAAACACCCAGATTGGCAGAAATCATGTGCTTTTAAATTCTCTGTTTTGCACATGCATTCCTATCCTATTCCTGTCTATTTCCTATCCCTCCATTGTTGGAATCCTCCAATTCAAACGAGCCCTTACAAAATTACTTCTCTTACAGATAGTTGTCAAAGAAAACCTTGCGTGGTTTGTCCCACTCCTGCTGCCCCGTCGTCCACCCCAGCTCAGCTGCTCCAACGACAAAAGGGTCCAACACAGCAGGGATCCGGCCTCTAGACTGTCTTTCACCGTCTCAGATCTTCTTCCCCGCCGCCGGCAGCCATGAAAACCGCATTACCATCATCAACCGAGCAGATGACCTCGAGGACTACACGGGTCCGCAAGAGAGGTCGCACTGCTCGTATCTGCTTACGTTATGCATCACTCAATATTACATGCTACTTTATCGTCCTGTTCACCGATTAGACTTTGAGTCACCTCCAAACTAATGGTCAAACTTGAGTTTTTAAATGGTTGTGGGGTACATATCGAGGCCACAATCAATAGTATCTATCTACTATCTGGTTAATCTCCGGTGTCTACTATGAGTTTCATGTTGGGTGGGAAACAAACAGTAAAGAAGCCATTATCTGTATTTTTTAACTGAAGCCATTATGTGCCTGCTATTATTGGTTTTGGGTCTATCCACAGGTTGCTACCATCACTCTGGATTTCTGCATGCACTCCTTACATAATCTCACTATGTTTTATTCCTATGCATGACAGTTATTGTAAACAATGGAACTGAACATGTAGAGCAAAAGAGACGAGCCTTGCATGTCAATAAAATTTCATGCAGACATCGCTCCATGGTAGGCGCAAAGGCAGCCCCCCTCCAGGCATTTTGGATTGTAACCGAGAGGAAGATATCTGTTCTGAGGGGGATTCAGAAGGAGAAGACAACTCCTATTTACCCCCTGAGGTCTTCGCTCTAACTTGGCATGTTGCTGTTGGTTATATCATGCATATGGTGCCTTGCATTGCTTAATTTATACATCAAATATGTCATCTGCTTAGTTTAGACATCCGTTGTGTGAATGCCATTTGTTTAGTTTATTCATCGTTTATGTGAATTATGCAACGACATCTTGTTTAGCCGGGCATCATATATGTGAATTTTGCAATGCCATCCTGCTTAGCCATTCATCTTATATGTAAATTATATCAGGCCATGCTTTTTTTGTTACATATTACATTTGTCAACAATGTTAGTACATTCAACTTCTCTTCGTGTGCATCAGCCATTTGACACGGTGATGGCAAATTCTGGAGTGAAAACAAGGTCTTCAGAGTAGACTATGCTATCTGACAAAGCGCATATCTTGCTAGTTACGGATAGCTCCTTAGAGGAGGATTCAGAGACAGATGACCAGTCCTATTCCCCCCCCCGAGGTGTATGCTCTAACTTGGCAGGGTTATGTTGATGATATCGTGTGTATGGTGTCTCGCATTGCTATGTCATTTGATTAGTTTAGACATGTGTTGTGTGAATGCCACCTGTTCAGTGTCTAATTACCATATATGTGAATTATGCATTGCCATCTTGTTGCAAGCCATTATATATGTGAATTATGCAATGCTATCTTGTTGCAAAGGCATTATATATGTGAATTATGCAATGCCATGCTGTTTAGCCAATCATCATGTATGTGAATTATATCATGCTATCATTTTTTTGTATTACGTGTTCCATTAGTTGACAATGTTTGTATATTCAACTACTCTTCCTGTGCATCAGCCATTTGAAGCGGTGATGGAAGTATCTGGAGTGAAAACAAGGTATTCTGAGCAGACAATGCTACCTGCTGAAGCAGACATCTTGCTGGTTACAGAGAGCTCCTCGGAGGAGGATTCATAGAATGATGACCAGTCCTATTTCCCTCTGAGGTCTATGCTCAAACTTGGCAGGGTTATATTACCCATGTCATGCATGTTGTCTTGCATTGCTTAGTTTTTACATCATATATGGATTGCCATGTGCTCACTTGCTTAATATATAAATCAGATATTTGAATTATCTCATTCACTCATGTTTACATAGTACATACACATCATCTATCTGAATTATGGCATGGCAACCCATTTAATAAAGACATCATATAGTTATATCGTCTCATCTTGTTTAGTGTTTACAGTCATCATATTTTGAATTATGGCATTCTATCCGTGAATGTATGTGAATTATGGCATACCAACCTATTTAATAAACACATTATATAGTTATATCATGTCATCCTGTTTACATAGTCATCATATTTTGAACTATGTCTTTCCATATTTTTTAGTTAGCCATCATAATGTGAAATTGTGTCATGCTATCCTGTTTAGTTAGCCATCATATATGTGAAATTGTGTCATGCTATCCTATTTGGTTAGACAACATAAATGTGAATTATTGCATGCCCTCTTTTATTCCCCACTATCCATTGCACCTGTCTATCATACAATGTCTATACTTTTAATTACTTTTCTTGTTTACCAGCCATTTGAATTGGAGAGGGTGATGGCAGTATCTAAGGGAGTAACAACAGAGTCTTCAGAAAAGATAGTGCTACCAGTTGATGCAGATCGAACCACGATTGTACTTGCCCAAGGACCAGATCCACCACACATAACCCAGACTCTCGCAGATTATACCCCTACCCAGTTGGACAGAGAACCAGCTACACCCCTTCTAACCCCAACCCCATCAGATAGTAACCCAGTTCCAGTTGTCACAACACCGTCTCCATCACAGAGCACCCAAACACGAGCAGTTAGTAAGGGAACTACAGTGCCCAAAGCACAAGGACCACCACTCTGAATCCCAACTCAACGCTTAAAGGAGAAGAAGATTTGTTCTCAAGTCAGGTTCTGTAGCTATGGTTCATACTCCTTTGCTCTTGCATTATTGTATTTACTCATACCAACTATTTTCAAATTTGAAGGATGGAATTGAAACTCCAACGGTGCAATAGGTATGTTTTAAACCTGTTTCTTTAACTGGTTTGCTGTTGTAACCTGCTCTATGTTGATTTCAGTTTCAATTGAATAAATAGTTATGTTCTCATGTCATGCACATTACAAGTGTTGTTATTGCTCTATAGTTTCCCACACTTATATTTTGTCTATTCTGCTTTGTCTTCAACAAATATTATTTGACCTGTGTCTCTATCTTGATTTGGCAACAAAAACTAGAATGATATAGACCATAAAGTGACCATGGTACATAGATATATGTTTGTTTCATGTTGTTATCCTGCCCACTTTACTACTGAACTCATTTACCAAAATGAGTTTCATATACAACATGGTAAACCTGTGATGTGTCTGCTTGTTTCTCTTTTAGAATGCAGACAAAATATTGGAGAACAGTACCGCGTTATGCAATGGTAAAGGAAGTAATGCAGATAAGGTTCAAGATAGTGATACATCCCTGTTGGTCTCCAAGAAAGCTGATAAAATCTATCTTGACGATAGTGAGAACCCAAAAGTCCGGTCTTGATGTAGTGTTCGAGTTACTGGCCACTATTGCTGGCACAAGCTCTTCGAACTCGCTGTCTGAATCAGTTCGTCTTCTTGAGTCTCAACTTCAAGTTGAAAGACATCGATCAGATGTGCTGTGACAGAAAGCTGAAGGACTGAGGAAGTCCCTGCAGAATTCAGATGCATACTTCCTGGTGCAACAGCAAGCGTTGGAGGATTTAAGCGCCAAACAAGAGAAAGTTAATAAGCTTGCTAAGCATCTTGCCAGCATTATGGGTACCTAGGATATTGTTTCTTGAGATCTTCTGAAGTGATTTCAGTTCTGGATTTGTTTTGCTGCAGCGTTTATTTGCGCTGGTTGCCAACTTTGACAACTAGTGTATATGATATGCTGCTTTGTTCCCTATATTTGCACTGGTGGCAAACTTTGATGCCCAGTGGATGTAATATGTGTAATAGTCATGATAGCCTAGCATTAGTTACTTGCTTATTTATTTCCTTGTTGTCTTGTTTATTTGTTTACTTGTAGTCAGCGCAGTTCTTTTTCCGCGGTTTGCTAGTGGCCGCAATAACCTATTTTTTAAAACTAGGCCACAATAACCATGGGCTACATATTTACTGTAGTGACACTGTGCCTCCTACCGGCCGTAGAAACAATGGGCCTTCTACGGGCCATAGAAACAATGGGCCCTCTATGGGCCATAGAAACAATGTGCCATCTACGAGCCGTATCATCAATGGGCCTTATATGGGCCGTATGATTGATTGACCAAACATGGGCCAATAGCAGACCGCATTATGTCCGTAAATGGGCTAGAGTCGGAATCATCCGTTCATGGGCCGACCATAACAGACCATCGTTAATAGGCCGTATTTGATGACGCTATGAAAATAGCACAACGTATTAACGGGCCACAAACGGGCCGACTGTAACAACGGGCTGAATTTGGCCCACAAGCAGAAAATCACAGTAACGGGCCGTAAGTAACCGAATGCTGGAAATGAGCCCAAGAATAAATGGCCCCTGAGAAGGCCGAAATATAACATGGGCTAGAAACAGCCCAATGGAATAATGGGTCGTTAATGGGTATAAAGTGATACACCGTTTATTACGGGCCAGTTTCACCACGGGCCGTTAATGGGCCAAGAGTTACACACGACCTCATATGGGCCGAAAGACGTCATGGGCCATACATGGGCCGGAAGTTAAAATGGGCTGGAATCATATTGGACGGCCCATATGACACTACTGGGCGTAATTCGGATAGGTCGTAATGGACCCTAGGTTAGCGGGCTGTAAATGGCCTATATGCAAACAGGCCGTTAACAGGCTTTCAGTTGGCCGGCCCGCCACCTTTTGACCAAGTTAAACGGGCCGGCCTTTTCAAAGGAATGGGCCTCTGTTGGGCCATGCCACGTGTCGACGTATCATAGGCGCCTTCTGTCCAATGAGTGGATGACATCTGTCCCAATGTTGAGCCGACACGTGTTTCCTCCAGCCAATGATGATTTTACACGTGGAAAATTGCCATTGGTCGGGGCTGTTAACGGGTTATCGGATCCAAAACCGGACCCGATAGCTTAACGGCATTCCGTTACGACGGATTCCACGTGTCGGTCACCCTTGACGAAAGCACTTCTGTGACACGCAATTTATCGTCATGGAAGTGGACACTTCCGTGATGATAATTTTGGTAATGTCATGGAACACTTCTACGACAACACATGTATGACTATCTTGATTCTATCATAAAATCATCATGGATGTACATGCATGACAAAAAACGCGACCTACTGTGACAAACACGTATCATCACAGAAGTGTATTTTTTTGTAGTGGTAGCTATGTTTATCTCTTGTCATTACGGGACAAGATGCATTAAATGCGCCCCTAAGGTGTCCCTGTACTTTATCGCCGCCTCGCCCTGCTTTGACGCGTGTCCAGTCCAGCGAGGCGGGCAACGCCATTTAGGCTGGCAGGCTGCTAAGGTGGCGCGGTGGCAGCGTCTTCACGAAGATCTGTATAACACAATGCTGGTGCTTGCTGAGTTGGCCTCAGGACTGCACGTCAACACGCAGGTGCCCGCTTGGCTAGCTGGGCTGGCAGCTGCATGGGAACGGCGGTGGGATCTTGGTGCATGCGGGCCTGGCCGCGGCCCCGCTGCTGTCTTCGGCAAGGGTCTTGCCGAGGGTCCCGACAAGGGTCTTGCCGTGGCACCGCAGTCGTCCCGTCAAGGATGTTGCCGGCGGTCTCGTCTTATGGTCCTCATCTGATCTTCTGTGTTAATGATCTTCACAAAGATCTGCATGCTACCATGGAGGTGCCTCCCTTGCCTTGGTTCCGATGTGGTTGATGATGTTCGAAACCTCGGGCTAAAGGGTGGCACACTCCGCTGGTGTTGGGAAGTTGCCCCGGCAAGGTCCTTACCGGGGCCGCGGAGGCCGCCCCGGGAAGGGTCTTGCCGGGGGAGTCCACCTCGCCCTCCTGCTCTTCGTGTATCTGTCCTGGCGATGCTTTGATCGTCTTGTGGCTTCGGCTTACCTCCCTTGCCTTGCTAAGTGTGTCCGCAGGCGCGCCTCTGACTGCCCGTGCATAGGTAAAGGGGTGCAAAAGTAGAGCCCCTACTTCTGCACACCGACAGGAGCTCCCGGGCTTGGGCCACACATAAGCGCGACGAGTTGTTGGGCTAGGCCCAGAACGGTGCGCGGGTAGGCGGGGCCGATTTTTACCGCGGTAATTCCTTCATCTACTACGCTTCCCCATGACTCATGTTGAATGCACAACATGGAAGGCCGTGCGTGACATGGGAGGCATGCGTGGGGTGCCTGCTATACGCATGCATCACGTCGCAGTAAATGGTAAGGAGGCGGCTCGCGCCATCCCCAAAAAAGGAATAACCGCGGGGGCGCTGCGCATTTACCCTCTGCATGTTCTCCAATCTCGGCACCGCTGCCTCCCACCTTCTTCCTCCTCGCGCTCTCGCTTCTGCTCGTCGCTGCTGCGCCTCCATTACTCTCAATCCTCTGCCTCCGCCTAGCCGCCATGGCGCCCAAGACTGTCAAGGGAAAGGGCAAAGGGGTGGCCAAGGATGTCGTGGAGAAGGAGGCACCGGAGAATGAGGCGGCGGCGCGGCAGGCGCAATTTGCCTACTTCTCCTCATCGTCGGTCGACATATTCCACCTCAAGGATGTCTTCAGGCCTCTGTGGGCGTAGGAGACGACGGGGTACCAGGCCACGCGCTTCATCCCCGCCGACTGCGGCGAGGCCGGCCCAAATCGGTACCCTTTCTTCGTCGATTTCTTCTCCTGCGGGCTCTGCCACCCTTTTTCCTATTTCTTCAAAAACGTCATGCGCACTTTTGGCTTCCGTCTTCTGGACCTTACACCGAACGTCGTGGCGTACATGGCGTTCTTCGCCCATCTCTATGAGGGCTTCGTTGGGGTGCTTCCCAGCACGGCGCTCTTCCGCCACTACTTCTTCCCTCGTCTTCATCCATGGGGCGCCCTCTCCGGAAGCATCTCCTGGATCCCAAGGGTCCAAGGGAGAGGCATGTATCCGGAGGGTGCCCACAAGGAGAGGTGGGAGGAGTGGCGGGGTCGGTGGTGCTGGATCGAGGAGAAGAATCCGTCAGAGTTCTGCCGGGTTCCCCGGAGCCCGCCGCTTCGCGACGACAACTGGAGCGACGTCGATGCCAACGATGTGAAGCTCTCGATCGCCGTCGCCAGGATCCACCACCTCACCACGGCTGGGCCCACCCTTGAGATGATCGGGGCGGACTTCATCCGTCACCGAATCGCTCCGCTGCACAACAAGGGGAGGCCGGCCTGGGACTTCAGGAACGCCGCCGACATCATGAGGCTCCGCTCCGGCCTGAAGCACAACTTCACAATGATGGGACATGCCCATCAATACCAGAGGCTCTTCCAGCTCGATGTGTTTACCGACGACAGGGTGGATAGGACCGGCAGGGCCGCGAAGGCCAGCAAGGTCATCAAGGGCCCCTATTTGGGTTGCCGCCGGGCGTGTTCCCGCTGAGCAACAACACGTGCCAGGCTGCCATCCTCAAGATGATCCAGGTCTTAAACGCACATGGCCTCGACCCGTCCTGGGTCAAGCCCCTGGCATGCGAGGTGCAGGAGTTCTTCGACAACTTGTCAGAGGGCTTCGAGCGTGACGAGCCGCTGCTCATCACGGAGACCACCCATACGGAGATCAACTACATCGCCGTCAGGGTGGCGGAGGCGCAGCTCGCCATGGAGGCCGGCAGCGCTGGCGACATGGAGGACAAAGACGACGTGGCCGCGGAGGAGATGGAGCTCGCCCAGTTGGCAAAGGCTGCCAGGAAGGCCAGCGGCGCCAACACCGGGGCTCTTCTCGTCGAGGACGTGGGCGAGGAGGCGACCGAGGGAGAGGCCGAGTCCGTCGATCCTCCGACCACGGGAAGAGGGCGTGTTCTGCGGTGGGCCAGCTCTGGCGAGCCGGTCCGACCTAGGAGGACTGAGCCGCAGCATGGGGCCCAGGGGGAGCCCATGCGCCAGATGAGGGCCACGATGGCGAAGAAGGCGGCGAAGACCACGGTGACGAAGAAGAAAGCGACTGCTTCTTCTTCGTCCAAGCATCGCCGGTCTCCATCCCCCTCTCCTCCTCCCACAGACGTCAACATGGGGGTCGTCTTTAATCTTGGGTCCCTCAGCCCAAAGAGGAAGCGGAAGGCAACGGAAGAGGAGGCGGAGGAGGAGTAAGTGTCTGCCCTTCCCCACCTCCATTCTTTGTGCTGCCTTTCTTGACTTATTTTTATCTTTGCAGGGACAGGGAGACGCTGGCCCAGAGGGTGGTGAAGAGGGCCAGGGCGTCAGCAGGCGACCAGCCCCCGGTGGGCGCTTCGTACATGCCGGTGGTGGAGGTCAGCTCAGACAGTAGCCCCCGGTTTAGCCCCCAGCATGAGTTCACCATCTGCTCCTTGTCAACGCGTGCCGGGGTATGACTTCTTGGCGCTAACCTTGCCATGGATGCAGGAGGAGGACGGCAATAGGAGGAGTCACTGAGGGCCACCCCCAACATGCCGTCCCCATCAACCACACCGCCCCAAGGGGCGTCCCCGGCAAGGGCACCAAGCGCAGAGGTGGACGTGGGCGCTGGTGGCTCCGTCCCGACAATAGACGTCGGTGCGGAGGGGGCCACTTCTTCTCAGCCCGGCACGGGTAGGCCCCTGCTTTCCCTTCTTTCTTCTTTGAATCTTGATCTTGGCCCTGCCTCATTCTCCCTTCCTGCATCCAGATCCC
Source organism: Triticum dicoccoides (assembly GCF_002162155.2). Taxonomy (NCBI): domain Eukaryota; kingdom Viridiplantae; phylum Streptophyta; class Magnoliopsida; order Poales; family Poaceae; genus Triticum; species Triticum dicoccoides. The sequence goes on along the minus strand of NC_041387.1, from coordinate 463,446,239 downwards.
CCCTCGGCGGACCAGCAGGACGTCGACACCGTCATTCCAGAGGTCACTCAGGACGCCGTGGCCGAGGCCGACAAGGTCGCCACCGAGGAGCCGCCGAGACCGCCGCCGAGGACACCGCCAAGGGGCCTGCCGGAGACCGCCGCCGAGGAGGCCGCCGCCGAGGGGGTCGGCAAGGGCACCACCGAGGGGGCCGGCGAGGGGCCTGCCGGGGAACTCGGCAAGGCCGCTGCCGAGGAGGAGGGAGTCGATGATCAACCGTCCTCCTCCGCTACCTCTGGTTTGAGCAGGTACCTGAAGGTGGGAGACGACCTATTCGTCCACCTTCCAGGGACAACGGGCACCAGGGCGACGACCGAGGGGGAGGTGTTTGATGACGAGGTGCTCGCCGCCGCCGGGCTCAAGGTTGTTGATGAACCGAGCGCCGGTGGCGGTGGCACCCAAGAGGAGCAGCTTCTTCGGGCTATGGGCGCCAGCTTCTGGAAGCTGCAGGCGCTCCATCGCGCCCGTCTGGACAAGGAGAAGTCCAAGGAGGCGTCAACGGGCAAGGTGGAGGCGAACCTCGAGGAACGCGTTGCTGAGGCGCAGGCCTCCGCCAGGCCCACAATGAGCTGAAGGCTGCTCAAGGCCAGCTGGCAGAGCGCTAGCAGGAGCTCCTCTTGAAGAAGGCTGACATCAAGAAGGCCCACGAGGCGGCGAGGAAAGAGGCCGCCCAAGCCGAGGCTGCCCGGTCCCAGCGCCAAGCCGAGCTAGACTCCCAGGAGGAGGATCTCGTCGCTCGTGAGGTGGCGCTCGCCACCACACTCCGCGGCAAGGACGAGGAGGTCGTGGGGCTCGTCGCGCAGCGGACCCAGGAGCTAGAGTGGAAGCACAAAGAAGCACATGATGCTCAAGCTCTGGCCCACGGCGACAAGGTGAAGGAGCTGGATGGCCTGAAGAATAGGGCCGAGCAACTGGCAAAGGAGAAAGAATCGGCCAACTGCGCCTTGACGGAGGCGCAGGGCGCAGTCTTCGACAAGGCCAAGCAGCTCACTCGCGCTAACGACTCCATCTAGGACCTGAAGCTAAAGCTGGAGGGTCTTGAGGAGATGCTTTCAGAGGCCAAGGCCCGGGAGGGGACCCTGACCAAGAGCCTAGAGACGGAGAGGCAGCTGCGGAAGAACGACTCTGCCAACCACGAGGATTTTGTGAAGGGCAAAAACCTCTGGATCAGCCGCCTCGCCGACGTCGCCAACAGGATCACCGAGAAGCTGGCTGATATGGGGATGTCAGATGTGAGGTACACCCCAGAGCCGAACGTGAGCCCCAACGCCAGGCTAACCCTGTTCTTCGAGGGCATTCTTAGAGCCTTGGAGCAGTTTCGCTCTAACAGAGTGAGCTCTCTGGCTAATGAGGCCCGACAGCTTTGCCAGGGTGCCCTGACCAAGGTCCTCAGCAAGTTGGCGTACTGGTACCCCAACCTCGACTTTGACGCCGCGCTGGAGAGCTTGCCGGAGGACGTGGACCTCACGTCGCTCAAGGAGCGTATCAAGACCGTCATCAGCCGCATCGACGAGATCGAGAGGATCGAAGGCCAGCGCCGGGACTAGGCACCCCATTTCTTATTGCCGCTGTAGGTTCACGACCAAGACGTTCATATCTTTAGTTAGAACCGCAGCAACGATTTGATGTAATATAACCCTGCAGTACTTTTGAAACGATGCATGTTATTTGCAATTTGATCTTTCTCTGTACGTTCACCCTACGTTAATTGGGTAGGCTTGCCGACGCGTAAACCCATGCCACAGTGCCTTGAGGACAGATCCCCAATAGCCTACCGGGTGTGCGTGCTGCCAGGCGAACTACCTTGACGTTCTCAGCGCGGCCGCTCGAGCTATCGAGCGGACTCGAGACAGAACGAGAGCATTGCCAACAGCGGAAGGCTGTCCCCTGCCGTTCTCGGCGCAGCCGCTCGAACTATTGAGTGGACTCGAAACAGAGTGAAGGTGTTGCCAATAGTGGAAGGGCCCCATTGTGTGCAGGTTTTGTATATAGAGGGAAAGATCTCCAGGGAGAATAACCTTATACAGAAAGAATTGTTCAAAGTTTTTGTGTGACTTAGCTTTTCTGTTGCTGCGCGAGCGCTCACTATACTCGCAAGTGATGCCGCCCATTCGATCGCCTTCTTCCTTGGGAGCCATGGCGATGATGGGCTGCTGGACTAGCTGCTAGACCGGATTCTCACGACTGCGTGCCCTACCTGGCGCGCCAAAGATGTCGGTGAGAACGACACCTATGGGATCAACGGATCCCTACTGTGGTCGGCGGGCGCAGGGTTGTGAGAAGAACATGTCTAAGAGCCAGCACAAAGGTCATTTACCCAGGTTCGGGCCGCGGGGATGCGTAATACCCTAGTCCTGCTTTGGTGTGTATATCAATGTTCTTGAACTAGCTATCGAGCGTGACTTGGTGAAAGAGCCCGAATTCCCCTCCAGTACACCTCGGGCATCCTTTTATAGTCGAAGGAGGCGCCACAGTGGCACATAGGAGGTGTAAAGGGTACATTAGCTATGTTTATCTCTTGTCAGTACGGGACAAGACGCATTAAATGCGCCCCTCAAGTGTCCTCCTGCTTTATCGCCACCTCGCCATGATTTGATGCGCGTCCATGCCAGCGAGGCAGGCAGCGCCATGTAGGCTGGCAGGCTGCTGAGGTGGTGCGGTGGCAGCGTCTTCATGAAGATCTGTATGCCACCACACAAGTGCTTGATGAGTTGGCCTCGGGACCGCACGTCGCGACGCAGGTGCCCGCCTGGCTGGCTGGGCTGGCAGCTGCATGGGAACAGCGGTGGGGTCTTGGTGCATGCGGGCCTGGCCGCGGCCCCGCTGCTGTCTTCGGCAAGGGTCTTGCCGGGGGTCCCGACAAGGGTCTTGCCGTGGCACCGCGGTCGTCCCCGGCAAGGATGTTGCCGGAGGTCTCGTCTTATGGTCCTCATTTGATCTTGTGTGTTAATGATCTTCACAAAGATCTGCATGCTACCATGGAGGTGCCTCCCGAGCCTTGGTTCCGATGTGGTTGATGATGTTCGAAACCTCGAGCTCAAGGGTGGCACACTTCGCTGGTGTTGGGCAAGTTGCCCCGGAAAGGTCCTTGCCGGGGCCGCGGAGGCCGCCTCGGCAAGGGTCTTGCCGGGGGAGTCCACCTCGCCGTCCTGCTCTTTGTGTCTCTGTCCTGGCGTTGCTTTGATCGTCTTGTGGCTTCGGCTTCCCACCCTTGCCTTGCTAAGTGTGGCCGTAGGTGCGGCTCTGAGTGCCCATGCATAGGTAAAGGGGTGCAAAAGTAGAGCCCCTACTTCTGCACACCGACATATTGGGTCTAGGTAGAGTTGCTATCTCTAAGGATCAACACATGGACAAAGTGATGCTTGTTGAATCCCTTGGATACAACTTAATGTCTGTCTCAATGCTTTGTGATCTGAACATGATTTTTGGAAAGTGTCATTGTCTTATGCTAATGGAAACTGACAAATATTTAGTCTTCGAAGGCTATCGAAGAGGTGATCTGTATATGGTACATTTCTCCACAGGACCACAACTTGCCATGTGTCTTCTAGCAAAATCTTTAGAGTGCTGGCTCTGGCATCAAAGGCTAGGACATGCGGGCATGAGCAACTTACACACTCTCATGAAGAAGAAGAACATCATTGGCATCGAGGGTGTCAAGTTCAAGAAAGATCACCTGTGTGGTGCTTGTGAAGTTGGGAAGATGACTAGAGCCAAGCATCCCTCAAAGACAATCATGACTACATCACGTCCCTCCTAGTTGCTTCACATGGACTTACTTGGCCCTACTCACTACTCTACCCTTACTACTACTGCACATCTCTATGGCTTCGTTATATTTGATGATTATTCAAGACACACTTGGGTGCACATAATTCTTTATAAGACTAAAGTGCAGGATGTCTTCAGACGCTTCGCAAATCGTGCCATGACCAATTATGGCATCAAGATCAAGCACATACGAAGTGACAATGGAACTGATTTGAAGAACACCGGCCTCGACATTTATCTTGATACATTGGGCATCACACATGAGTTCTCCACTCCATATACACCTCAGCAGAATGGCATCATGGAGCGCAAGAACAGAACCCTCATTGAGATGGCACACACGATGCTCGATGAATACAAAACTCCAAGAAAATTTTGGCCTAAAGCCATTGATACTGCATGCCACATCATCAACAGAGTTTATCTTCACAATTTCTTCAAAAAGACATCCTACGAACTTGAGACTGGTAAGAAGCCAAATGTCAGTTATTTCAAAGTCTTTGGTGCTACGTGCTGGATCAGGGATCCGCATCACACTTCTAAATTTGCACCGAAAGCACATGAAGGTTTTATGCTTGGTTACAGAAAGGATTCGCACACCTACAGAGTCTTCAATCTCTTTCACTATAAAGTGGTTGAAACTGTTGATGTGCGGTTCGATGAGACTAACGGCTCGCAAAGAGAGCACTTGCCAAATGTGTTAGATGAAGCTACACCCAAGTGAAGCTATCAGGATAATGGGTACAGGAGAAATCATACCCACCGAGGAATAGGCTGAAGATGAGATCATCATTTTTGCACCTAATCAACATGAAGATAATGCTCAGCCTGAAGCCAATGCTGAAGATGAAGACAACATGCAGCCTGATCAAAATCTTCGTCCAGTTCATCCCTGTCACATCCCTGGTCCTGTTATTCACTAGGCTAGACCCTCATGTGAGCATCATGTTTTAATTCAAATGAAATTTGAATTGAGGAATTTTCAAAAGCCTCAGGAAACCTTTAAAAATAACCAACATTTAAATCTCATCAAATGAGTCCAAGAAAATGTTCCTATCATTCTGTGAAAATATTGGCATGAGGTAAAATTCAAACCAATATTTTTGGAGTCACAGAAATAATTTATTTTTGGGCCTTTGACTTAAACCAATGACATATTTGAGTTGAATTTATTTCTATTATATAAGAAATAAATTTCAAATATTTTTGTAAGTTGCCTGTGACCTTGGACTAGTTCCTGAGCTCACATATAACTTACAGAAAGTTTTAGAAAAATGATTTGATATTTTAAATCAAAACAAAACCAATTCCAGAAAATAGAAAAGGGAATTAAAAAAGAGAGGAAGAGAGACTTACTGGCTTACCTGGCGCTCACTTGGCGGCCCAAGTGGCCGCCCAGCCCACCAGGCCTCCTCCTGTTGTCTTCCTCTCCTCGCCCCAAAGCAGCTCGGTGGCGAGCGCCGACGCTGCCCCGGCCACCTCCTGCTTCCCCGGCCACCTCCTGCTTCCCCGGCCCCTCCTAGACGACGCCACGGAGCGTCACGCAGCCCCTGGCTCTCTCTCACTCTCCCCCGACCCTTTCCCCCTTCTCTGCTCTTTTCCCCTCTCGCGCCCGAACGCCTCCGTCGCCGCCGCACACCGCCACCGCGCTCACCGGCTGTCCCTCGAGCAACCGTCGTGCTCGTCGGCTCCGCCTTGTCGTCCGCGTCATCCCAGATGAGCCACGCATCCTCAGGCGCCCTGCAACGTCGCCGCCATCGTCGTCTTCTACCTTCGGCCGCCCGGATCTCCGGCGACCCTGTGCTGCCTCCAACGCTCCCCCGGCCTCGTCTCTGCCTCGAATGGATCTGCTGTGAGCCCCTGCTGCTTCTCCTGTGCTCGCCCCCTCCGTTCTTGCCCCCTAGCCCCATCTCCCACCGCGGCCGAGAGCTTCTCGCCGCCGGCCATGGCGTGGCCGTGGCCACAGCCACCGCAGCTCGTTCCCGAGCCCACCATCGTGCTCACCACAGTCCCAGGAACACATAGCACCCACCAACGCCTCCCCTGGCGCCCTGCATCGCCTAACCCGCCGTTGGCCGAACTCCGGCCGCCGCCGCGAGCTCGTTTCCGGTGAGCTCGGTCCACCCCGGCTGCTGCCACTAGTCGTGTTAGATGCGCGCGAGCCTGGGCATCTCGTAGAGCCCCTCCGCCGCTCTTTTGGTCATCGGAGGGCGAATCCCGACGCTCTCCGCCGTCCCTGGCCTTGCCGGCGACGAGCCCCGGGTCAACTCCGGCGAGTTTGACCCGGGTTTGACCCAGTTTGACTCCCCCTGACTCAATGACAGGTGGGGCCCAGCCCTGTTAGTTAATTAGGATTAGTACTAATTGAATAAGTTAGTCTAATTAGCCACTAACATGCGGGACCCACTGTCAGGTTTGACCTGGACCCGCCTAGTTGACCTGCTGACATCAGCATGACCTAGTGCTGACGCAATAAATCATTTTCTGGTTTTAAAATAATCCAGGAAATTCCAGAAATTGTTGCAAACTTCTAAAAATCATATAAATTCAACCGTAGCTCAGAATGAAATAATTTATATATGAAAAATGATCAGAAAAATATGAAGAATCTGTTTATGCCATGATCATGCATGTTTGAACAAGTTAACCTCACTGAATAGGATGAATCATGATTAGGGTAATTTGTGAAAGAACATTTGGAGTTGGAGTTTAACCTTGTTTGAATTCCACTTCAATTAATTTGGCTTACAGCTGCATTAGCTCAAAACACCAGCATATTGCCATGTCATTATCATGCATCATATTGTTGCATCGCATTGATTGTGTTCTTTCTTGTTTGCCGGTAATTGTCCCCTCTCAGTAGACGACGTTCCGACGATTGTTCGATGACACTGATGAAGAACTATATTATCTTCAGAAGTGCCAGGCAAGAAAAACCCCCTTGTTCATTCTGATACAATCCTACTCTCTCGCCCTGCTCTCTTTTACTGCATTAGGACAACAACGAGTCATTTGTTACTTGCTGCGGTAGCTGAACCCCTTTATCCTCTGCATGACCTGTCATTGCCACAGTAAATAGATGAAACCCACTAGTATGAGTAGGAGTTGTTTGAGCCATGTTGTGCCTACTCATTCATGTTTGTTTGTCATGCCTACTATTGCTTAGAGTTGAGTCAGGTCTGATTCATCGGGGATGAATCAGAGGTGTGTGAACATGTCCTACTGTGTCGGAGCTAACTGGTGAACACGATTTGGTAAAGGTATCGGTGAGAGGCCATGTAGGAGTACATTGTGGGTTGTCTCATCGAAGCCGTCCTTAGGAACTGAGTTCTGTGTTTGTGATCCATGATTCAGCTACTACCATGCATTGGGCCCTGAAATATGACCCCACTCGACTTCTTATTCACCCTAGTCCTCTGTCCAGGAGTTGCAAGTAGTTTCTGGTGTTTGTAGCTTACTGGAGGCCGTGGACAGCGCTGACCCGCGGGGTGGGCTGTGATGCGGTAGGCACGTGGCCGGGTGTACCGGATACCCGTTAGGTATCTCGGGAACCCTGCACACATCGTTTGGGGCTGTGAGCGAAACTCCGGCCGGATCTCCTCATGGATGGAACCCGAATAGGCGATAAACCCGGACTAGAGACTTGAGTGTTTAGGTAGGTCGTGGTCTACACCCACGTCGGCTTTCGCTTGAAGTCTGCCGAGCACATGTCGTGTGCAGACGCTAAGTGGTGGAAACATGTATGAAGAAGTACACCCCTTCAGGGTTAACATCATCTATTCGAATAGCCGTGTCCGCGGTAAAGGACTTTTGGGTTGCTTATATCAGTTCATAGACAAGTGAAAGTGGATACCCTAAAAATACGCAAGATAAGCGTGAGTGCTATGGATGGCGTTCTCGTAGGGAGACGGGAGCGGTGCCATAGTGGCGTATTGGTTGGTGAATATGTGGACTCGTGTGCGCCACCTCAAAAGAGTTGCTTGCATTCGTAGTTCAGGATAGCCACCGAGTCAAAGCTGGCTTGCTGCAGTTAAACCCCCACCATCCCTTTGTTGATAATGATGCATATGTAGTTAGTTCTGATGTAAGTCTTGCTGGGTACATTTGTACTCACGTTTGCCTATTTTATGTTTTTGCAGAGAGACTTC
>NC_041387.1:463436643-463438271 GCF_002162155.2 Triticum dicoccoides | reverse complement strand
GTCTCGCTAGTAGTTCCGCGTGGACTTCGACCTTTAGCTTGTTACCTCAGCTACGATCTTGTGCCCTCGGCAGGATCTGGTAGATAGTCAGGCTTCTCAGCCTTTTTCATTTCTAGATGTCTGTACTCAGACATGTTAAGCTTCCGCATGTGCTTTGACTTGTATGCTCTGATTGTTGGGTCATGAGACCCATGTTTGTAATATCTCGCTCCTCGGAGCCTATTGAATAAATACTTGAGTCGTAGAGTCATGTTGTGATGCCATGTTGTATTGCACATATCGAGCATATTGTGTGTATGTTATTGAAATGCTTGGTATGTGTGGGATCTGTCAACCTGGTTGTTTATCCTTGGTAGCCTCTCTTACCGGGAAATGTCTCCTAGTGTTTCCACTGAGCCATGGTAGATTGCTACTGCTCCGGAACACTTAGGCTGGCCGGCATGTGTCCTTCTTCGTTCCTGTGTCTGTCCCCTCGGGGAAATGTCACGCGATGAATTTCGGAGTCCTGTTAGCCCGCTGCAGCCCGGTTCACCGGAGTCCTGCTAGCCCAGTGCTACAGCCTGGATTCACTCGTTGATGACCGACACGTTCGTTGTTGGGTCATGTATGCCTGTCCCTGTAAGTTAGTGCCACTTTGGGTTCACGACTAGCCATGTCAGCCCGGGTTCTTTGTCATATGGATGCTAGCGGCACTATCATATACGTGAGCCAAAAGGCGCAAATGGTCCCGGGCCAGGTAAGGTGGCACCCGTAGGAATACTGTGCGTGAGGCCGCAAAGTGATATGATGTGTTACATGCTAGATCGATGTGACTTAGGATCGGGGTCCTGACAGCGTTGGTATCAGAGCTTGACTGCCTGTAGGATTACCAAGCCAAACTGGTCGAAGTTGAGTCTAGAAATTCTTTAGTTATATAAGGGAATTGATTGTGGGATGGAACGTAAGGCTCTTTTTACTCCTTATACCTTATGCCTTCTGATCTGAGTCATCTTATCTTTTCTACGGGGTTAAGAACTAGGCCTTCTCTTCTTTCTATTAGGATCACGTGTTACTAATCCGTAGACTTATAAGATTGTTGATTCAAGCCTCAGTTCAGTTCCTACTATCTTCTGTATGTTAACTGTTGATCTCGAAACCTTGATATTGTGCTTCTGAGTGGCTATGCCACCATTTTTGTAGCATGTCTCCAATCTTTTGAGCATTTACAGCCGTTATGCTGTCCGAGTCATCCCAGGTTTCTAAATAGTCTGAAGCATTTGCAAAATCCTTTCCCTCTGTTTTGGTGTCCATTTGGTCAGAATAAGCACACTAATCGCCGGTTGAGGTACTCTGTTGCCTCGGTATATATGTTGGAGCTACTATTATGACCCTAGGAGTTTTAGGGAATCATCTAGTAGTCTAGCCATGTTTTGTGATCCCAGTGTGATGATTTTGGCCATCATTCCCAAAAGCATCCCGTGATGCTACTTAATAGTAGGTATTCTATTCCTGGGTTTTGAACCCGAGATTCACTCTACTTACTTCATGTTGATAGTGTTTGCTAGTTCCTTTAGGATATTAGTAACTTTGCGATAGTCCTCGAAGTTCGTGGTATTTCCTTCTTCCAAATACTATGAACCACTTTATGG
>NC_041387.1:463433814-463436633 GCF_002162155.2 Triticum dicoccoides | reverse complement strand
AGAAGTTTGTTGGATCAAAAGATCACAACCAGAGTGCTCTTGATGAGTTCTCCATTCCACATTGTGAATCTGCATGTCCTTCCTTTTCAGCATGGGTTATCCGGAAGAAATATGCTGAATTTGTTCGGCATACTAATCCATGTATCCACAACTCAGAAAATTGTATGTTCCATTGAGTTGTCCCTCTTTAGTTGTATTCCAGTCTTCATCTATCCGTTGATAGTCAAGAGTAATTGTGCATTCGTGTTATCGATGCTTATTATTCTTGTGGTCCGTCGAGCCATTCTATTCTGGAATGACTAGGAGAAACAAACTCCAGTACCTCATCCTTATCCAGGATCGGGTCAAAGAAGTTGTGCTCCGCAGATCAAATTGCTAATCCAGCTTTTGTTCTGCTCTACCTTGGAGTATTACCATCTTTATATCGGGATTGTTATAGGAATTGCACACCATCCTATGAACTCTTGGTACAGTGATACTTCTTGCCATCATTGTTCATTCCTCGGTTCCTGTGTTATTATAACCGGAATGCCGACAAGTGAATCGTGGTGTGTGAAATCAATACTGCTAGCAACTCCGTTGCTTGGTAGTTAAATGGACAACAATCTCATTCTTAGCGTGCTGATTATTGAGTCATCATTCTAAGATTGATCGTGCTACCTAGTCTTTATTTCTGGTGCACCCTCTGATCAATGAGTTAGGATTGAGTCAGTCCCTCGCTCTTGGGATCATATCGTCTTGCCCTGAAAAGCAAGGTTGTTCTCAAGCTTAGTAACATATCGGTGGTTTGTGATTTTCCGAATATCTTCTCGAAAGTATTACCAGGTTGTCACCTGACCGCTATGTTGAGTTCGTGATCAAGATGGTCTCTTGTAAACCACCCCTTCTCCAGGAATCTGTGTGGGATACCCCTGAGCTAGTTGGCTAAGCTGAACAACAACTTGGAGAGTTGGAAGATGGAAGCTTGTCCGATTTAGTTCATCTTAAGGGATGTCTTGTATGTGTGTTGAAGAAACATGATATCCTCATCAATTGATCCTCGAGACCAGTTGTTGGAGCTATTGTCGTGCCAAAACTTTGATTTGAGTGTGGGCTATTCTCAAATCAAATCAGAACCAACGATGTTCGTAATGTTGTCTTACCCGTGGATTTTCCCTCGAGCATACACCATTATGTCTTTTGGGTCTGACCAATACTATCACCTTGTTCACATAGTTATGGAATTCCATCTCCATGGGAACCTGGATGAATTGTTGTTGAGCCCATTGACAACATCCTTATCTCCTCCATGATTTTGTTGAACATTAAGCTAGTGTTGGAAACTTGTGTAAGCATTATCTTCATGACTTGTTCGTGAAGCATATGTTTGGACAAAAGAAGTGAGTCCCTCTAATTCATGTGCACTTGATGCAAGTTGCGGCCATGAATTTGAGAAGGCTTGTTTTACCTCCTTTGGAATCTTCCCAAGTCAGTCATGCACGTGCGAAGAATTTTGTGGTCTGTTAGACTGATTATCTTCATTCCATATGTATATCCTAGCACACCAAGCCACTGATTGAGTTGTTCAAAGATAAAGGAGTCTGTCCAAGGTGAACTCTTTGGACTTCCACGCGTGGAGACTTCGATGTCATTAATGATGGTTCCCCACCTGAACTCGGTAGTGTTTTATTGTAAGACTACCATGTGATCATGTTTGTCTGGGACAACGTGTTCACATGTGTGTAGGAGAACCAGCTCATGTTTTATAGCTTGCTATCGTAGTTCATCTCCCGAGAATCCCGCAACGTCATCTCGTCTATTTGTGTTGCAAACTTTCATTTTTCTTCCTAGACTCGATGGGTCTGGAATATTTTGACACCAACCAGATCTGAATCTCAGGCAGACTTGATGGTTGGAATGTTTCCCAAGAACTACAATATTGGTCCCTCTATAACCGGTAAAGTGGATGTCGTGGCCAACACACCCAGCCGGAAGACCTGTTATTGTAGTATCTTGATTGAGGAAGTTGGCCACCTCCCCATAAGGATTTCGTAGGATCTACTCCCTAGTTGTTCCATATGGATTTTTGTGCTCCCGAAGTCCGACCCTTTTACTTGATGGTCTGGTTACCAAACCATTTCAATAAATGGATTACGCTAGCACATTAAGGAGAGCATTAGAAGCGGAGTGCTAAATGTCTCTCGGTCGATCATCCAGATTTTATTTCCTTGGCCCCGCCAAGGGTGAAATCTGAGAAAGTGTTATCTTCCCTTGCATCTGCATCATCCATCATCATTCATCATGGTAGCAAGTTGTGTTGCCAGGATCCTTGACACGGATATTGGTAAAATCTTGATGATTATGGAATTTCTTCAAAAAGACATCCTACGAACTTGAGACTGGTAAGAAGCCAAATGTCAGTTATTTCAAAGTCTTTGGTGCTACGTGCTGGATCAGGGATCCGCATCACACTTCTAAATTTGCACCGAAAGCACATGAAGGTTTTATGCTTGGTTACAGAAAGGATTCGCACACCTACAGAGTCTTCAATCTCTTTCACTATAAAGTGGTTGAAACTGTTGATGTGCGGTTCGATGAGACTAACGGCTCGCAAAGAGAGCACTTGCCAAATGTGTTAGATGAAGCTACACCCAAGTGAAGCTATCAGGATAATGGGTACAGGAGAAATCATACCCACCGAGGAATAGGCTGAAGATGAGATCATCATTTTTGCACCTAATCAACATGAAGATAATGCTCAGCCTGAAGCCAATGCTGAAGATGAAGACAACATGCAGCCTGATCAAAATCTTCGTCCAGTTCATCCCTGTCACATCCCT
>NC_041387.1:463431746-463433804 GCF_002162155.2 Triticum dicoccoides | reverse complement strand
CGCCGCGAGCTCGTTTCCGGTGAGCTCGGTCCACCCCGGCTGCTGCCACTAGTCGTGTTAGATGCGCGCGAGCCTGGGCATCTCGTAGAGCCCCTCCGCCGCTCTTTTGGTCATCGGAGGGCGAATCCCGACGCTCTCCGCCGTCCCTGGCCTTGCCGGCGACGAGCCCCGGGTCAACTCCGGCGAGTTTGACCCGGGTTTGACCCAGTTTGACTCCCCCTGACTCAATGACAGGTGGGGCCCAGCCCTGTTAGTTAATTAGGATTAGTACTAATTGAATAAGTTAGTCTAATTAGCCACTAACATGCGGGACCCACTGTCAGGTTTGACCTGGACCCGCCTAGTTGACCTGCTGACATCAGCATGACCTAGTGCTGACGCAATAAATCATTTTCTGGTTTTAAAATAATCCAGGAAATTCCAGAAATTGTTGCAAACTTCTAAAAATCATATAAATTCAACCGTAGCTCAGAATGAAATAATTTATATATGAAAAATGATCAGAAAAATATGAAGAATCTGTTTATGCCATGATCATGCATGTTTGAACAAGTTAACCTCACTGAATAGGATGAATCATGATTAGGGTAATTTGTGAAAGAACATTTGGAGTTGGAGTTTAACCTTGTTTGAATTCCACTTCAATTAATTTGGCTTACAGCTGCATTAGCTCAAAACACCAGCATATTGCCATGTCATTATCATGCATCATATTGTTGCATCGCATTGATTGTGTTCTTTCTTGTTTGCCGGTAATTGTCCCCTCTCAGTAGACGACGTTCCGACGATTGTTCGATGACACTGATGAAGAACTATATTATCTTCAGAAGTGCCAGGCAAGAAAAACCCCCTTGTTCATTCTGATACAATCCTACTCTCTCGCCCTGCTCTCTTTTACTGCATTAGGACAACAACGAGTCATTTGTTACTTGCTGCGGTAGCTGAACCCCTTTATCCTCTGCATGACCTGTCATTGCCACAGTAAATAGATGAAACCCACTAGTATGAGTAGGAGTTGTTTGAGCCATGTTGTGCCTACTCATTCATGTTTGTTTGTCATGCCTACTATTGCTTAGAGTTGAGTCAGGTCTGATTCATCGGGGATGAATCAGAGGTGTGTGAACATGTCCTACTGTGTCGGAGCTAACTGGTGAACACGATTTGGTAAAGGTATCGGTGAGAGGCCATGTAGGAGTACATTGTGGGTTGTCTCATCGAAGCCGTCCTTAGGAACTGAGTTCTGTGTTTGTGATCCATGATTCAGCTACTACCATGCATTGGGCCCTGAAATATGACCCCACTCGACTTCTTATTCACCCTAGTCCTCTGTCCAGGAGTTGCAAGTAGTTTCTGGTGTTTGTAGCTTACTGGAGGCCGTGGACAGCGCTGACCCGCGGGGTGGGCTGTGATGCGGTAGGCACGTGGCCGGGTGTACCGGATACCCGTTAGGTATCTCGGGAACCCTGCACACATCGTTTGGGGCTGTGAGCGAAACTCCGGCCGGATCTCCTCATGGATGGAACCCGAATAGGCGATAAACCCGGACTAGAGACTTGAGTGTTTAGGTAGGTCGTGGTCTACACCCACGTCGGCTTTCGCTTGAAGTCTGCCGAGCACATGTCGTGTGCAGACGCTAAGTGGTGGAAACATGTATGAAGAAGTACACCCCTTCAGGGTTAACATCATCTATTCGAATAGCCGTGTCCGCGGTAAAGGACTTTTGGGTTGCTTATATCAGTTCATAGACAAGTGAAAGTGGATACCCTAAAAATACGCAAGATAAGCGTGAGTGCTATGGATGGCGTTCTCGTAGGGAGACGGGAGCGGTGCCATAGTGGCGTATTGGTTGGTGAATATGTGGACTCGTGTGCGCCACCTCAAAAGAGTTGCTTGCATTCGTAGTTCAGGATAGCCACCGAGTCAAAGCTGGCTTGCTGCAGTTAAACCCCCACCATCCCTTTGTTGATAATGATGCATATGTAGTTAGTTCTGATGTAAGTCTTGCTGGGTACATTTGTACTCACGTTTGCCTATTTTATGTTTTTGCAGAGAGACTTC
>NC_041387.1:463404386-463431736 GCF_002162155.2 Triticum dicoccoides | reverse complement strand
AGAAGTTTGTTGGATCAAAAGATCACAACCAGAGTGCTCTTGATGAGTTCTCCATTCCACATTGTGAATCTGCATGTCCTTCCTTTTCAGCATGGGTTATCCGGAAGAAATATGCTGAATTTGTTCGGCATACTAATCCATGTATCCACAACTCAGAAAATTGTATGTTCCATTGAGTTGTCCCTCTTTAGTTGTATTCCAGTCTTCATCTATCCGTTGATAGTCAAGAGTAATTGTGCATTCGTGTTATCGATGCTTATTATTCTTGTGGTCCGTCGAGCCATTCTATTCTGGAATGACTAGGAGAAACAAACTCCAGTACCTCATCCTTATCCAGGATCGGGTCAAAGAAGTTGTGCTCCGCAGATCAAATTGCTAATCCAGCTTTTGTTCTGCTCTACCTTGGAGTATTACCATCTTTATATCGGGATTGTTATAGGAATTGCACACCATCCTATGAACTCTTGGTACAGTGATACTTCTTGCCATCATTGTTCATTCCTCGGTTCCTGTGTTATTATAACCGGAATGCCGACAAGTGAATCGTGGTGTGTGAAATCAATACTGCTAGCAACTCCGTTGCTTGGTAGTTAAATGGACAACAATCTCATTCTTAGCGTGCTGATTATTGAGTCATCATTCTAAGATTGATCGTGCTACCTAGTCTTTATTTCTGGTGCACCCTCTGATCAATGAGTTAGGATTGAGTCAGTCCCTCGCTCTTGGGATCATATCGTCTTGCCCTGAAAAGCAAGGTTGTTCTCAAGCTTAGTAACATATCGGTGGTTTGTGATTTTCCGAATATCTTCTCGAAAGTATTACCAGGTTGTCACCTGACCGCTATGTTGAGTTCGTGATCAAGATGGTCTCTTGTAAACCACCCCTTCTCCAGGAATCTGTGTGGGATACCCCTGAGCTAGTTGGCTAAGCTGAACAACAACTTGGAGAGTTGGAAGATGGAAGCTTGTCCGATTTAGTTCATCTTAAGGGATGTCTTGTATGTGTGTTGAAGAAACATGATATCCTCATCAATTGATCCTCGAGACCAGTTGTTGGAGCTATTGTCGTGCCAAAACTTTGATTTGAGTGTGGGCTATTCTCAAATCAAATCAGAACCAACGATGTTCGTAATGTTGTCTTACCCGTGGATTTTCCCTCGAGCATACACCATTATGTCTTTTGGGTCTGACCAATACTATCACCTTGTTCACATAGTTATGGAATTCCATCTCCATGGGAACCTGGATGAATTGTTGTTGAGCCCATTGACAACATCCTTATCTCCTCCATGATTTTGTTGAACATTAAGCTAGTGTTGGAAACTTGTGTAAGCATTATCTTCATGACTTGTTCGTGAAGCATATGTTTGGACAAAAGAAGTGAGTCCCTCTAATTCATGTGCACTTGATGCAAGTTGCGGCCATGAATTTGAGAAGGCTTGTTTTACCTCCTTTGGAATCTTCCCAAGTCAGTCATGCACGTGCGAAGAATTTTGTGGTCTGTTAGACTGATTATCTTCATTCCATATGTATATCCTAGCACACCAAGCCACTGATTGAGTTGTTCAAAGATAAAGGAGTCTGTCCAAGGTGAACTCTTTGGACTTCCACGCGTGGAGACTTCGATGTCATTAATGATGGTTCCCCACCTGAACTCGGTAGTGTTTTATTGTAAGACTACCATGTGATCATGTTTGTCTGGGACAACGTGTTCACATGTGTGTAGGAGAACCAGCTCATGTTTTATAGCTTGCTATCGTAGTTCATCTCCCGAGAATCCCGCAACGTCATCTCGTCTATTTGTGTTGCAAGTGCTATCCCGAAACGGTTGTCGATGAAATCCCGCAAATCACCCTCCTCCAAGATGTCTCGTTATGGTATAATGGCAATTCAACTCTTCGCTACATTGACAACCGTTTACCACATTCTTAAGTCTGGAATTGTTGTCTACCTAGCGAGCCCTCGTCATCTGTCTCACTCCATTTCCTCAGATGTATGCTTCGTGTCTCAGCTTGAGAGATGTGACAATGTCTCATCCCATGAGTTGATCCTGAGTTGCTCGATCTTCGAGAAGATCAATCCTTCTAGAGATCCTTTTTCTCTCGTTGTCATGTTGGTAGGAGTTCCTGGAGCAAGACATCGAGACAATGATGGTGACCGAATCAACGTTCCTATGAAGTGCACCTGGATCGTGAGGATTATACTAGTTTGCATTCCCCTTCCATCTTACCCTACGCTTGAATCTCGGGACGAGATTTTTGTTTAGTGGGGGTGAGTTGTCACATCCCTAGGCTAGACCCTCATGTGAGCATCATGTTTTAATTCAAATGAAATTTTAATTGAGGAATTTTCAAAAGCCTCAGAAAACCTTTAAAAATAACCAACATTTAAATCTCATCAAATGAGTCCAAGAAAATGTTCCTGTCATTCTGTGAAAATATTGGCATGAGGTAAAATTCAAACCAATATTTTTGGAGTCACAGAAATAATTTATTTTTGGGCCTTTGACTTAAAGCAATGACATATTTGAGTTGAATTTATTTCTATTATATAAGAAATAAATTTCAAATATTTTTGTAAGTTGCCTGTGACCTTGGACTAGTTCCTGAGCTCACATATAACTTACAGAAAGTTTTAGAAAAATGATTTGATATTTTAAATCAAATCAAAACCAATTCCAGAAAATAGAAAAGGGAATTAAAAAAAAGAGGAAGAGAGACTTACTGGCTTACCTGGCGCTCACCTGGCGGCCCAAGTGGCCGGCCCAGCCCACCAGGCCTCCTCCTGTCGTCTTCGTCTCCTCGCCCCAAAGCAGCTCGGTGGCGAGCCCCGACGCTGCCCCGGCCACCTCCTGCTTCCCCGGCCCCTCCTAGACGACGCCACGGAGCGCCACGCAGCCCCTGGCTCTCTCTCACTCTCCCCCGACCCTTTCCCCCTTCTCTGCTCTTTTCCCCTCTCGCGCCCGAACACCTCCGTCGCCGCCGCACACCGCCACTGCGCTCACCGGCCGTCCCTCGAGCAACCGTCGTGCTGGTCGGCTCCACCTCGTCGTCCGCGTCATCCCAGATGAGCCACGCATCCTCAGGCGCCCTGCATATTGAATAAATACTTGAGTCGTAGAGTCATGTTGTGATGCCATGTTGTATTGCACATATCGAGCATATTGTGTGTATGTTATTGAAATGCTTGGTATGTGTGGGATCTGTCAACCTGGTTGTTTATCCTTGGTAGCCTCTCTTACCGGGAAATGTCTCCTAGTGTTTCCACTGAGCCATGGTAGATTGCTACTGCTCCGGAACACTTAGGCTGGCCGGCATGTGTCCTTCTTCGTTCCTGTGTCTGTCCCCTCGGGGAAATGTCACGCGATGAATTTCGGAGTCCTGTTAGCCCGCTGCAGCCCGGTTCACCGGAGTCCTGCTAGACCAGTGCTACAGCCTGGATTCACTCGTTGATGACCGACACGTTCGTTGTTGGGTCATGTATGCCTGTCCCTGTAAGTTAGTGCCACTTTGGGTTCACGACTAGCCATGTCAGCCCGGGTTCTTTGTCATATGGATGCTAGCGGCACTATCATATACGTGAGCCAAAAAGCGCAAACGGTCCCGGGCCAGGTAAGGTGGCACCCATAGGAATACCGTGCGTGAGGCCGCAAAGTGATATGATGTGTTACATGCTAGATCGATGTGACTTAGGATGGGGGTCCTGACAATCCCCGGGCTGCAAATGAAGTCCAAATTGAGAAGATAATTGATAGCATCAATGCACCAGGTCCTCTTACTTGTTCAAGAGCTATGCAACTAGCAAACTTCTGCTGACACTTTGCTTTTGTCCCTATATCTGAACCCAAGAAAGTTGATGAAGCCTTCATGGAACTTGAATCGATTCAAGCTATGCAAGAAGAGCTTCAATAGTTCGAGCTGAATAATGTCTAGGAGCTTGTCAAACGTCCTGATCCTCACAAGGACAATATCATTGGCACCAAATGGATCTATCGCAACAAGCAAGATGAAAATGGACAAGTTTTCATAAACAAAGCTTGCCTTGTTGCCCAAGGTTACGCACAGGTGGAAAGAATTGACTTTGACGAAACCTTTGCTCCTGTTGCTCGACTTGAAGCCATTCGTATACTGCTAGGCTATGCTAATCACAACAACATTCTTCTGTATCAAATGGATGTGAAGAGTGCCTTCCTGAATGGCAAAATCTAAGAAGAAATGTATGTTGCTCAACCTCCAGGTTTTGAAGATCCAAAGCATCCGGATATGGTATACAAGCTCAACAAGGCATTCTATGGCCTCAAACAAGCACCTAGCGCTTGGTATGACACACTCAAAGACTTCCTAAAGAGCAAAGGCTTCAAACCTGGTTCTCTAGATCCCACTATCTTCATGAAGACATATGATGGTGAACTGTTTGTATGCCAAATCTATGTGGATGACATTATCCTCGGCTGCACTGATAAGAGATATAGTGATGAGTTTGGTCATATGATCCAAGAGCAGTATCAGATGTCCATGATGGGAGAGCTGGAATTCTTTCTTGGTCCTCAAATCCGTCAATAGAGAAATGGCATCTTCATATCACAAGAGAAATACCTCAAAGACTGCCTGAAGAAGTTTGGAATGCAAGACTGCAAATGGTTTACGACGCCAATGCCAACCAAAATCTATTTAGGCCCCGACGACAATGGTAAAGAGTTCGATCAAAAGGTATACTGCTCCATGATTGGTTCTTCATCGTACTTATGTGCATCTAGGCCAGATATTATGCTTAGAGTTTGCGTGTGTGCCCGATTCCAAGCGGCACCAAAGGAATCGCATCACCTCGCGGTGAAGCGAATTCTTTGATATTTGGCTCACACCCCAACACTAGGATTATGGTATCCAAAGGGCTCAGCGTTTGATCCAGTTGGCTTCTCAAATGCTTATTATGCTGATGATAAGGTTGATCGCAAGTATACATCAGGCACATGTCACTTTCTTGGACAATCTCTTGTCTGTTGGTCTTTGAAGAAGCGGAAATTTGTATCTCTCTCCACTGCTGAATCTGAATACATTGCTGCTGGATCTTGCTGTGCTCAGCTTCTCTGGGTGAAGCAAACTCTCAAGGACTATGGCATCAACTTGAAGCATGTGCCACTTTACTGCGACAATGAAAGTGCCATCAAGATTGCCAATAGTCCAATTCAACACTCAAAGACAAAGCACATTGAGATTCGTCATCACTTTCTCAGATATCATGTCATGAAGGAAGACATTGATATCATTCACGTCAACACCAAAGAGCAATTGGCAGATATCTTCACAAAGCCCTTGGATGGGAAAAGGTTTTGCAAGTTGCGGTGTGAGCTAAATATCTTAGAATCCTCGAATGTCCTGTGAATAGACACATATCCTAATGCTTATGCATGTTGATGACTTAGATGTGCAACACACGAAGTAACATATATCTTCAATTAATGAAGACTTACCCTCTGAGTGTGAATACATTAATGTGGAATTTGACATCGGGGCACCAAGATAATTGTGCGTTGTGTCTGGGTCTAATATTTCCTATACGGTGGGTAACGCCACCACCACACTTTATTGAAGATTTTCATTTGGCGTCATGACTGCATTATCTTCATATTTGAATTGTCTTCAACATTGATTTATCTTCATGGTTTATCTTCGCAATGTCATTCTGGTTTTCACTTATATATACATACTTATATGTGTTCGGTTCTCTACAATATTCTCTTATAGCTATGTCTTCAATGTTGTTGTTTTTTTCTAAACTAAGTGAATGTGATCAGACCCTAACCCCTTCTGTGCTTATCCCTCAAATTCTCTCTGTCTCTTCATAAACATTTTGTTGACACGTGTCAAATGTCTTCACCGTGTCCTTGTCAGCTGAATATACAGAGACACAGATTTAAAATCGCTTTTAATGCTCTTATCTTTTTTGTCTGAAAACTGGAGAAGCCGGAACGACCACCCGACAAACCAGGCGCGTGTGGGAACATGGCTCAACTCTCAATAAGTTGCATGCATGCCACATGTCATCATAATGTGAACCGCTAGGGGAACATGTGTAATTGCTGTCACAACATGATTTTTGGCCCTTTCTTTTTCTTTTGATTTTCTGAGGATTTTTGCCTTAGTTTTCTTTTTCCTTGGCTATGTGGCCTGGAAACTGAAGAAGGTGACTTCTTCTTTCCCTCCAGAGTGGCTTCTGATCCCGAAATCCTTCCCAAGACCCTGTCATTTTCATCCTAGCCCAATCCCCAGTATTCTTTTATTGGGAATATTCATTTTTTTGTTAAAGGAATTATCTTTTTGCCCTAGGTTGTCAAGCAACCTATATTGCCCTCACTCCTAAAATTCCCAAATAATTCTCATAAATTTTTGGGGTCATATCTTCATCTAATGTGGCAAAACTGTTATGTTCAAAAATAATCCTCAAATAATTCATTTCCAATTCTGCCCTAGATGGCACATTGTGAAGCAAGTGTTATTTTCCTTTGCCCAATTGACCTCAAACCTTTTGGACATCTTTTCCTGTCCATATCATTGACACATGCCAAAATTCAACCTCATTTGCCTAGTAATTATTTATTAATGATTTTGCAAAGTTTCTTTCCAAAAAGAAACTTTGTGAAGGAGGTACAAGCTAGGCATATCCAAATGAGTTGAAATTTATGCATGACCTGAATATCATCATATCATAGACCTCCACCAAAGTTGAGCTCATGTCTTGCCTCATGTGAACTCATCTTTAATTCTTTGATTCTGTCCAAATTTTCATTTTGTGAATCAAGTGTATTTTATCTTGCTCCATTATGGCTGAAAATTTTCCTAGGCATTCTCTTATCCATATAACCTATCTCCACCAAAATTGGGCATATTTCATCTAGCCATTGTTCCCTTTGGATTTTTTGCAAGTTTCTGGTCAGTGGAAATGCTTGTGAAGGAAGTACCATTTTGGCTTGGCCAATTGGTATGAGACTTTTTCAACATCTTCATAAGACCGAATAACTCTGCCTTGCCCAATTTGAGCTTAAGTGGATACTCCATGTGAGAACATCATCATGATCTTGATTCTGGACCCTTTTGGTCAGTTGCAAAGCAACTATATTAAGCTTTGATCTATTTGCCTCCAAAACCCCAAGGATTCTTGTCCTTCCAATCTTAAACACCCTAGACAACTGTTTTGGCTCCAAGCTCTTCGCTGTTGAACACTGTAACATGATTACGTTTGATAAGACAAACTTTAGAGGAGTAATCCCATCGATCTGGAGCTCTTTTCTTTGATTCATCACTTCCCCAAGCTTTAGTGATGCATGGACTTGTCACCAGACACCTCGAGGCAGCCCCTCTTATCCTCTTCATGCCAGACTGCACGGTGACCATCGTTTTGTCATGGCATTTCTCGCGCTCTGGCGCCTCTGTCCTCTTCTCCTCCTCTCTGCTCAGCGTCTCAGCGAGCACGGGCATGTCCCCTAGCTCCCCCTCATCGTCGCCATTCTCTTGGACCTCCCCCCTTCGTTTGCTTCCTCGACGAGGCCATCGCCAGCCGAGCCCAGCCGCGCCTCTGCCTCGCCCCTCTCTCTGCTTCTGTCGGGCGCGAGCGAGAAGAAGGAGAGGGAGGAGAGAGAAAGGAGTGGGACCCCCTCGTCTGCCACACACGCCAGGTAGGTGGAAACAACTTTTCCGAGATTACTTTTTCATCTTATGAAAGCGCACTTTGGTCTTGCTTCGGCTTAAAGTACGTTTTCTCCATTTCGAAGACATATTTCTGAGCATATGCTTTCTCTTTTATAGCTCAGCCGGCCGAAGTGATTATTTTGTGAACGTTCACTCCTCTAGTTGATTTTCTGCCTAAAAAGTGAACTACCATAACTTTTCACTCATAACTCCGATTAAGGTGAATCCAACGCTCACGTCTTTGTCTCGTCGAGCCCATCTATTTACATCATTTTCACTATGGTTTGACATTCTGAAAATGATCTTTTTGCCCTTGCTTGTAAACAGCCCCCTCCGGTAGAGAACTGTTTTCGGCAAATCTTTCCGCGATCATTCCCCACTTCTTACCGGAGCCTTCTTCACCCCCAGGCAAGCCACAACCACCATTTGCATGATATCCGTACAATAGCATTGGTTTTCAACTTAAATCTTCAATAATTGTCTATTTTTTTACTGCTATCGTTGTTTCGGTGATGCTATGGATCTGTGTTTACTTTCATGCTATGTTCATATGCACCTGGTTATCATGTTCTACTTGCTACTATTACTTTCATATGACATACTTGGTAGTATTTCATGTTGGTGTTAGTTATGTTCTTCGGTGCATGACTATCGTCTGCTACCGAGTACCATCGATATGCATGTTTCCTTAGCATCTAGCTGGTTACATGCTTACTTGGTAGCATGTACTGGTATGTTCTTGTATGGTATTTATTGTTTATGCTAGTGGTCATGCTATGTTTCTCAGTAATGGATGCTTGTGATCTGCATGCTAGTCAGTATGCCATGCTCATCTAGATAACTGATTCATTGTCGCTATGCTTAAGGTTTATGGGGCACATCCATGTTTATGTTGATAGAATGCTCATGCATTGTAGTTGCATGATGTTATTTTCATATGACTCAGCTTATTGCATTCAAGTTTAACTGTACTTAATTGAACTTGAACAACTGTTGGCCGAGTCATGGTGCTACCTTATCGAGCTGACCAGTGCAAGCACATTTGCCTTTTATGGGGAGGTCCTAACTGGGTCTATTGTCATGCCTCTCG
The DNA here is from genome assembly GCF_002162155.2 of Triticum dicoccoides. Lineage (NCBI taxonomy): Eukaryota > Viridiplantae > Streptophyta > Magnoliopsida > Poales > Poaceae > Triticum > Triticum dicoccoides. The sequence continues at coordinate 463,422,962 of NC_041387.1, read as the reverse complement.
CCGGTGCCTCCGACGAGGGAAGGTTATGCGCGGGCGCTACCTTGGCCGGGTAGGACGACATAAGCCTTGTGTGCCCGTAGTTGTTATAGCCGGCTTGTCCCCGTTTGGGACCGTTTATTGTTTTGCCACGATGGTGGCTGTTGATGCCTTTGGTAGGCACGGGGCCACCCATGACTTAGCCCAGAAGGGAGTTGGTCAGAGTGGCCGGGAGAGTGTCATGGCAGTAGGGCGGTTTTTTCGGAATGCCGTTGGTCCACCCGAATGGGAGTGTGAGGCCATTGGTTCCGTGGTGTGGGTAAAGTGTGCTACCTCTTCAGAGTGTGTGTTAAAATGTATCGATAGCGGCACCCACAGATAAGGGCCCAGTTCGTAGTTTGTCACACTATGGGTCAATAGTAATAATAATGATGTGCTTAATAACAACCCCAGTTCGATGATGAAAGAAGTTAGTTGATCTTTATGTGATCATGAGAGGATCACCATGGTATCGAGGATACCGAGTTATTGAATATTTGTGGTGTTATGCGAGAATCACGGGAAAAAGTCAAGCTCCTTGTGGTCATGTAATGATTACTATGGTATTGTTTATACCAAGCTTGATTGGATCCTAAGATGATCGTGTGATGTCTGAGGTTGGTAAGTGATGCATGTGATTGTCTACAAGGTAACCCCGAGCAGAGTAAGTTGGTGCATGATTGTGTCATCATGTTGCATGTTAGTATCATTAGGTTTATATATTCATGCCATGCTCATGTTGTTCATGCCATGTTGTTCTGATGATATCATGATTAATCTGTAATTGCCATGCTGTTGTTTGTCTTGATTGGTCTTGGTTGCTGTGAGCTTGCAAGTACATTCAATGTATTGACCTAGCGTGTCATGCCAGTTTGCAGGTCATGCCAGATCTGATTGCTTGTTTGCCGTGGATTCCTTGTTTGCGGCTAGGATAAGCATTCCAGTCAGAGTCCCTGCGGAATGGAGTTCATCACCATCGTCGTTGTTCCGCTGCCAATAGTTATTCCGTTGCTTCTGGTTGTTCTGCTGCTTGCATAGAGCAACTCTGGTAGGCGTAGTGTCGTTGTGTCGTTGTAACCCATGTAACCAATATAGATTGTAATAAAGAGCTGATTTGTTCTATGCTAAGCAGTGCCATATTCCAGAAGACTTCTCCTCGATCTCTGGGCTAGAATACGGGGCGTTCCGGTTTCTCCGAGCCGGGGTGCCACAACGCTAGGTATCATAGCAGGTCTGGCTGTAGGACACCCTAGCCCACACGAACATTAGAAAGCAGTAGAATAGACCCCACTTGATTTGTTGCACTTGATTGCTGCATCTGTTTGTTGCATAGCATGCATATGGATTATTATCTTGTCGCTAATGGTTTATCTTGTGAGTGTAGGTGGCATCGGTTTCGATCCACTACCTGCACCATCCTTCTTAGCATGCCTGCTCATCGGTGTTTGGTGTCATCTCTGTCCCAACAGAGTGATGCTTAGGTAGCAGAAACCATTTGTAGCAGTTATGCTTAGGTATCGCGTCGCTATCTTTCCGCCATCCACCCATATCGTTTTAGTGATAGACTTGTTTCTATCTCGAATCGGCACATCCATCTTGTACCTTTGGCAACCCTTACTGGTCTTTGTTATCAGAAAAGGGCAATGCCATCAAGCCTTGCTTTACCACCGCTATCCTACCCTGTCATCTCATTCTTTGGATATGTACGGTTCCGTTCGTACGCTTGATGATCATGTGGTCGTGACCTCCATGTTTTGCTATATGATCGCCAAGTCCATCCTCACCTCCGTATCCTTCCAGATCTAGCCGGTGTTCAACCAGCGCTTGGTGTAGCCTTAGTTACACCAACCCTTCCCATGCATGGATTTCACTTTCGTACACACCATCACAACATATTAGACCATAATACTAGAGTTTCTGCGAGATTTGTGTACTTAAGTGCGCATGCATATTATTGTGTGAGTAGTAGTAATATGTGATGGTTTCTTGAGATTGTTTATATTATTTGTATGCTTGTGTGCTTTTGTTTTTGTCATTTCTTTTGCTTCTTTCTTTGGGCCTTCGGTGTTACATAGTTTCCCCTTATTAAAGTGCTCGTCAACCACACTGGACCCGAAGAGTCAGCAGGGAATTCAAGTATTTGGAAGCTCAGCTAAACAGAACGGAATTATCAGCCAACTGCATTGAGATTTCGGGATATCTGATCATGATACGGATAATCAAGTTTGCCTCAGTGTGCACTCTTCATAGCAGAAAGGACCAAATCAGCAAGCAGATAAAATCAGCAGTACATTATCAGTCAAAGCTATGGCTCATCTGCAAGGTTTGATTCCTCATTGAGGATGATTTTGAAACATGCTATGCCTGGAAACAAGCAAGAATCTGCCATGCATTCAATACTCAAAAAGTAGGATAGTCCAGCAAACCCTGTTCATATAAGAAATCAACAACAGAAAAATTAAGATGATATGTATGTGGTAATCAGTCTGAGAAGCTTCTGGTGTAAGAAACCCCGTCTTCCCTCACAAGCTACCAGCAAAGCTTCGAGGGCAAGATTCATCTATCTTCCTCAATGCGCTATATGGATGACTTCCCGTGCAAGGTACCCTGTTTTATTCAGAAAGAAACCACAAAAGCTTCCGGCATAAGGTACTGAGTTCTTCTCCAGCACGTCTTTAAGGGGGGAGGCTTCTGAAGCATGATACCCAGTTTTCCTCAGCAAGTTGGCTTCCAGCATTAGTCATCCAATCTTCCTCAGTACGACATTGGTACAAGGTATGAATTGACATGTTATGGCAGTGCATCCCAAGAATCAGATCCGCAACATGTTGGCCAGAAGCAAGAATCTATCAGAACACGCGTCTGCCTCGGGAATCAGATTCTCATATATATATGCGGTCAGCATACCACCAAGGTATTACAAGTCACTCAAACGTAGATCTGACAGTCACATGAGGATTTTTAAAAGAAGGAAGCCAGCCATACAGTGTAGTGTGACAAAGGATTATGAAGATTGACGACAACAATGAGCTCAGTACAAGTACCTGTGAACCTGCAAGATGATCCCGATGAGCCCTTGTCTTCTTTCTCCAGTGATGGCACCATGCCTGTGATTTGAGCTGTTTTTAGCTATCCGGGGTGGATGCCGATTTTTATTTCTCTATTCAACAACTCTCATGAGTTCTGAGCTGCTTTTTGGCCATGTTGTACAACGGTTGAGTTTCTTTTTGTAAAGCAACGCACAGCCTACTATCCAAATGGATATGCCTACAATATGAGCAATCAGTATGAGTAATAACAGTCTGGAAGGATGTGCCCTCAATTATGAGAATCACCAAAGGATAGCCGGTCATGAGCAAAAAAATTCTGTCAGAACTATCGTCAGTCAAGTCTAAATATTATCATATATTCCCCTTTCTGCTGGCTACGACAGGCAACAGTCAAATGTTTGGTGCCGATCTGACACTCAAGATAATGGAGCTAGTCAAGATGATTTAGAAACTCCCCGAGAAGTCAGAATCTGTCAGGAAAACGGTTATGCCTCAGCTCACTGTTCGAACCCAAAGGACCTGTATTTTGTGGAGAAACCCAACGCAAGGTGTCGTGGATTTGTCACGGCAGATATCCTTAGTGTCAGGACTTAGTCGCGAGGCCAACGCATCTATGTGGTAGCTTGAGAGGGGTTGAGCGGAATCGAGAGACGCAACACAAGACAGGGATTTAGACAGCTTCGGGCCCCGGGAAACATCATCCGGTAAAAACCCTACATGCTGTTTGAGGCTAGGTCTCATTATCATCACGAGGGAGTCGCCGTAAACCGGCTCTCCTCTTTGTGTCTAGCCCTAAGATTGTTTCTTCTTGCTTGTAGCTTCCCCCTCTTTGGAGAGCCCTGCCCCTCCTTATATATGTTGAAGGGGCAGGTTACATGTGGAGTCCTATTAGGATTAGGACTAGTCTATCTCTAATACAAACCGGATACAAGTCCAGGTCTTAACTCCTTGTAAGACAAATATTCCTTATGCCGTTCCTCTTAAACCGGCCCACCATAGTATGAACCGGCCTTCATGAACCGCCTGTTGGGCCACCAGGTCTTGTCGCTCCTCGCACCCGCCTGCCGGATTACCAATGAGTCGTGAACCGCCAGGTCCAAACGGGTCGCCGGTGAACCGCCAAGTGTCAGCGGGGTCTCAAATAAACCGCCAAGTCCGGCCGGGTTAACTTCCGGCCGGTTTACACCGCGGGGTATATCCCCGACATTAGCCCCCAAGTTTAGCTTGGATTTATCCATGGTAAACTTATGCTGCAAAATAAACACCAGAACAAATTTGGCTGGTTGTGCTCTGGGTTAAGAATTCTTGTAGACCGACACCTGATCATCCTTAAGTCCTTTGTCATTTCGTCCTTCTAGAAAATCCGGGTCAATAACCAGCTTCATACTCAAATTGCTGATGTTGTCTTCTTATAGAAAAAATATTGTGAAGAATAATCCACTTGAGTCGGCTTCCAAAGCGCCGGTTTAAGAAATATTGGTCTTGAAATACTCATCTGACATTCAACCGGTTTGAAGATGCAGAACTTGCCGGTTTTATCATTGCCAAAGACTGTCGGGTTATAAAAACTTGATAATTTTGAGTCATGATTGTTGCAGACACCGGTTCATGATTGTTGCCAATGCCAGTTCATGATTATTAATGACGCCGGGTTGCAGCCACAGGGTCATAATGATTGGTGACGCCGGGTCAACCTACTTTGCTCAATCAGAGAATTTGAAAATATTTCTTCAATAATAATATAATACCTGTAGCCCCCAAGTCTTGAGCAGAACAAAGTGATTGCTTAAGACTTGCTTCAATATAAATACTGCCACCTAAGAAGAAATCCATGTTGTTCATCCCAGTCACTTAGTAAAAACTGAATACTCCATATTATGTAGCCCCCAAGTGCCGGGTTGTCATGCTTGCAGCAGCCTGGGACTTGTAATTGTCTTATACTCATAAAAACTTCAACCAGTGTAGCCCCCAAGGGCCGGGTCATTATGCAATAATGAGCAGGGACTTTGTAGGTATAATCATGTAGATTTGAGCAATGATGTGTAGCCCCCAAGGGCCGGCTCGGTAAGATAATATTAAGCTGGGACTTAATATATACTTCAATGAAAATAACATCATATGATGTAAACCTCATCATGGGACTTGAATCTACGTCCACAAGGTTAAGAGCCTTGTGCTTTACCAACTAAGCAGTGGACTCTTCAATATAATGAATAAAAAGCTTTGTACCTTCAATTGTTGACAGGAGCAATTGGTAGCCCCCAAGGGCCGACTCATTATAATGTGATGAGTCGGGTCTTCAATAATATGAGCAGAAAATTACTTTGCATTAGCCCCCAAGTGTCATGGTGCATGCTTGCAGCGACATGAGACTTGCATATTTGATGTAATCTCAACTTAAATAATGTAGCCCCCAAGTGCCAGGTCGTAAGCCTGCAACGACTCGGGACTATTCCCTCCATTATAGAATAAATCATACCCATTGATAAAATAATAGCCATTGCGCTGAAGCGACTTTGAAAACCACAATCATAATATTGGTTATTGATAACCATAATAAAAATCTAGCCATGTTGGCTATTCAAGATAATATAATCTAGTATGAAAAACCTTATTCATTCAATATCATAATGAAAATTCAGCCAAGTTTGGCTATTTGAATAATATAACCCAATGATTTATAAGCGCATGATTCCAATGGCGCAATCCAAATATGTACTGGCAACTTATAGTCCAAAGCCAGGCCGGGTTAACAAACACCGGATAATTTATCATCATGCTTTATTCAACCTGTCTCTCCATACAACAAGTTTAAAGTGTCCTGGCGGTTTACCGCCGGACGGGTCATAATGCCCAACATATAACCCTGGTTTATAACCAAGGCTGCACTTAAGAATAATCAATGAAATATATCATACCTGTGACATTGAATCACATCATTGGTTTACCAACTTTTTGTAGTAATGGTGATAACTCCTTTCATACTGTGTTGGTTTATGATAAACCGTACCGGGTTGTGATAAACACCGGTTTAACCATATATAATATTGGCGACTCATAGTCAAACCAGACCGGGCGGATAGTCTCCGGATTATGATTTGATCATGTACTGACAATTTGTAATTGAAAGTCAAGCCGGGTTAATGAACACCGGTTTACTCCATAATAAGATGGTAACATAAAATCAAACCGAGCAGATAGTCTCCGGATTAGGATTTGACCGTGTTCCGCCAATTTGTAATTGACAGTTTGAAACGGATTAACAATGTCGGTTTAAAAACACAACAAAAATCAAATAACAGTTACGAAAAAAATATGGAAGCAAAGGCAATGATAAGACCATTTGCAAAAAGAGGCTTTACTGAGCCGATCAGATGGTGTTACCATGGTCGGACACGACCAAGCTCCCAATAAGGTGTAGCTATGGTTCAAGTCAGCCAGGTCCCCAACTGAAACCGTGGCATTATGCCGATCAAGTGGCGTGGCAATGGTTCGGGTTCGACCAAGCCCCCAAGTGACTCTATGGCCTTAGGCCGATCAAGAGGCGTGACTGGTTCAGACTTGACCATGTCCCCAAGTGATCTGGTGGCTTTCGCCTATCAAAAGGTGTTGCATTGGTTCAGAGACGACCAAGCCCCCAACTGATGTTGCGGCACTAGGCCGATCAAGAGGCGTGGCTATGGTTCGGATACAACCAAACCCCCAAGTGATCAATAATATGATAAGCCAATAAGGCATGATACCCATGTTTGGACCTTGCATCATGGCAGCAAGTCCTCTTTGGCACCCTTTAACTTTTTGCAAGAGATAAATCCTTCTTGAACTGGGATTTTGAACCGGATATTGAGAGCTTCAAAGCTTTGTGGGAGACATATTTTCCTTGAACCGGATTGTAAACCGGAATCTTCATTTTCAGCCGGAAATTTTCTGATGGCCTTTCAACTCGAACTTGTGAGAAGTTAATTCCTTTTTGAACCGGACATTTTTAAACCGGATTTGAGCGCTTGAGAGCTTTGTGGGAGAATATATTTCCCTTGAACCGGATTGTAAACCGGATACTTGAGAGCTTCAGTGAGACTGACTTCCCTTGAGCCGGATTTTAAACCGAAATCCTTTCTGATGATCCGGAACTTCTTCATTGAGCCAGGATTTTGTAACTGTCATATACTTACTAAGCCGGAAATTTTCTGACGGCCTTCAAATAACAGTAGCCTCCGGGACCGGGTTATCTTTCCCTCCATCGTCCTGGGGTTCTTAAATTTGCTGGCAAGATTTGCTTAGTCATGTCATCGTAGCCCCCGAGTCTCAAGGTGACTCAAGGAGTTGGCTTGAAACTCTCCATATTTGACCGTGATATAAACCGCCATAACTTGTATATCATTAGTGTTGGTAACACGATGTGAATCCACAGAAGGTTGTGATGACTGCGGCGGGTTATAAATGATCACGTATGAGCCGTGTCAGCAACTCGGCCAATGGTTCCTTCCAACTGGCGATTTGAAGTTAACCAAACTGTAGTGGCGGCGACTTGTGCGCCTGCCCATTGAGCCATCCAGTGTAGACGACGGTTGATAGTATATGATAATTTGCCTCCATTTTGAAAGAAAACCGGGCTACCCAAGCTGTGACTTGCTTATGCAGACAGGTGCGGCCTGGTATGTTGATGTAGACCAGGCCGCGAGAGACGGACGGCAAAGACGACCGCAACATCAGAGGCGACTCAGATAGAAGAGTCGGCCGCGACATTGTAAACCGGTGCGAACAGGGAAAATCGGCACCGTGTCATAAACCGGCACGGACGGGCGAGTTAATCGCGGGCGTGGTCCCGACAAGTTGATGTAAACCGAACAGCGGGGGCGGAGATTTGCATGTGTATCCATCGAGCAGCATGGCTCGAAAGAACGCCAGTGCAAAATTATGCTGGCACGCGCTCCATGTCCGCGGTATAACAATACCTTTGTCATAAATAACTATCCTGCATAAAAGCATTGCAGATCACGGCAAAGATAAATTGTTCTTTGACAAAAAACAATATGTGTTAAAAATAGACTCGGATGGATATCACCTGGCATTTTTTTTATCGGATGATACTGACGGCGCAAGCCAAGTTTAGATAGCCAGACCAAACAAGCATAAGGTTTGTGTTTATTGCCTCTGATCAACGTGCATGCCTGCTCGCCGGGCAGCTTTACTGACACTGATGCAGCGTCTTTGATGTAAACTCAAATGACAGGAGCGACCAGATTAAGAGAACAGCTCACTAAGCCCCATGCTCCTTTTTGTGTTTGGTATAATGGTCTTTGAACCAATCATGCGTACATGCACTTCTCCTCCATGTGAATGTTCCAATGGAAAGAAAATCAGACTTGACTAGTACTCCCTGTGCCCAGTATATAGTACGCGTAGCTTCACACACAAATACCAATTAGTGACCATCTACTCCAAGCAATGCACGGTCGACGGGTGCATGTCCTGGAACAAGTGCTTGTGAACTGCACACAAAATACTCTGAAGAACAGCTCATGTATGGAGATACATTATGTAGATACTGTCTTTTATTCAGACCAACAAACTTTCAGTGAGCAATACCCAGGCGAAGCACCCGGCCTTGGGCAGGACAGCCAGACGGAGTCGAGCCATCAAGCGGGCGGCTCGGGAACGGGCGTCCAGGCGCAGCAGCCAAGGCAGGGCAGAACCCATGGACAAACTGCGAGGGGAGGCAGGGACGCGAGACCAGCCAAAGGTAGAGGCAGGCCACCGCGGCAAAGGCAGGCCGTGCGGACGGCAGCGTGAAGGCTGAAGCGGGCTTGGTGCTGAGGCCAAGGTAATCTAGCAGCAGCCGCGAAACCCACGGGGTAGGAGCAGAGCCGGCCACGGCGGCTCATGGGGAAGGTAGTGGTGATCCGGCGACGGAACCAGCGAGGCTAAGCAGCAGCAGTAAAGACCTGATGCAAGCGGCTTGGAGCATTCAACAGTAGATGCAGAAACCGCAGAAGGTCATGGCAATTCTGCAGAGGCGAGCAGCAGCAACTCCGGTCAACGGCGGCTTGCGGCGTACGAGGTGAGTGCGGTTCGGTCGGCAGCAAATTGGAGCATAAGGCCCGCACAACACGGGGGAACCTGGTGGTTCGGCGACACTCGGACGGGTGGAGCAGCACGCACAGGGAGAAGCGACGCCGGCTTCGAGGGGAGCGGCAAAGCGGCCAGGCGTAGCTGCTGCCACGGTGGCAGGCTGGAGAGGCTCAACCCGGCGGCAGAGGTAACTCACCGGCAACTCACGCCCAGACGGAGGCGGTAGGTGAAGCGGGACCACACCCGCGGTGGGTTGTAGCGGAGGCGGCGGCTTGCGGTTGAAGAAGAGGCCCGCAGCAAGGCGGCTCGACCGGCTGCAGCAGAAGAGCGGTGTGCCTGACTCCAGCCGCGAGGCGGCTCCAGAGGAAAAGGCGAGGCCGCCCAACGACTCGGCACGGGACGGCAGCGGAGGAGTAGAGGGCCAGCTCCGGCAGCGAGCCAGCAGAGGGTCGTCCCGAGGCGTGCTCTGTTCGCCGCCGCGGCTCGGAGTCCGATTCAATCCTCAACCTGGTCTTCACGTGCTAACCCTGCGTAGCACCTTCTTCCTTTATTTAATTCTTGAGTTAACTTCCGGAAGATTCCTTGTATGCATATAACAACCAGATTTGACAAAAGACAAACCGATCCGGCTTCAGGCAATCGTCTCGGCAACTCCCGCTTGCGACAGCGGCAACTTGGCGAATTAGACGGAAATAACAGTATTTTGATGACCTTGATCCGTACTGATGAAACCTCCTTTGCACTTGGCTTTTTGCGGCGATGCAACAGAAAGTGATACGGCCACGACGGATCACCTGGCCGCGTTTGACGGTGCACATAGACGCAATCCGGCTCTTCTCATCTAAAAATTACGAACTTCTCCATCCTTAGAAAGATCCCTCCAAGAACTCAACACCACCGTGCGCAGGCCCCACGGTGGGCGCCAATTGTCGTGGATTTGTCACGGCAGATATCCTTAGTGTCAGGACTTAGTCGCGAGGCCAACGCATCTATGTGGTAGCTTGAGAGGGGTTGAGCGGAATCGAGAGACGCAACACAAGACAGGGATTTAGACAGCTTCGGGCCCCGGGAAACATCATCCGGTAAAAACCCTACATGCTGTTTGAGGCTAGGTCTCATTATCATCATGAGGGAGTCGCCGTAAACCGACTCTCCTCTTTGTGTCTAGCCCTAAAATTGTTTCTTCTTGCTTGTAGCTTCCCCCTCTTTGGGGAGCCCTGCCCCTCCTTATATATGTTGAAGGGGCGGGTTACATGTGGAGTCCTATTAGGATTAGGACTAGTCTATCTCTATACAAACCGGATACAAGTCCAGGTCTTAACTCCTTGTAAGACAAATATTCCTTATGCCTTTCCTCTTAAACCGGCCCACCATAGTATGAACCGGCCTTCATGAACCGCCTGTTGGGCCACCAGGTCTTGTCGCTCCTCGCACCCGCCTGCCGGATTACCAATGAGTCGTGAACCGCCAGGTCCAAACGGGTCACCGGTGAACCGCCAAGTGTCAGCGGGGTCTCAAATAAACCGCCAAGTCCGGCCGGGTTAACTTCCGGCCGGTTTACACCGCGGGGTATATCCCCGACACAAGGAGTCAGAGATTGGGTGTGCATCAAAAAAATATGATCCCCACTTCATGGAAGATTGTTAGTACAGACACATTGAAGTCACTCTTGGATTTTTGAGACAGACATATATTTCAGCCATGATAACAAATCACACTCAGCTATGTCAGCAGATACGAAAAGAATTGGAGCCAGTAGAAGCATGAACATGCAAGGTATGTTTAGTCAGTATGTGGATATAGTGACCCAACCCCAAAGCCAGTCAGGTAAGTCAGATGAAGAATTCAGTGGGAACAAACAATAAACGAAAAAGGACACCCAAGTTGGAAATGGTTTCCTTAAGTCAGTATATTCATACTTGTTCCCTGAGCAACCAAATCTCAAGGACGATATTTCTTTAAGGGGGGAAGGTTTGTCACAGCCTGATTTCTGGCCTTTCTTTTTCTTTTGATTTTTTGAGGATTTTTCCCTGAGTTTTCTTTTTCCTTGGCAATGTGGCCTGGAAACTGAAGAAGGTGACTTCTTCTTTCCTTCCAGAGTGGCTTGTCATCCCCAAATCCTTCCCAAGACCCTGTCATTTTCATCCTAGCCCAATCCCCAGTATTCTTTTATTGGGAATATTCATTTTTCTGCTAAAGGAAATATCTTTTTGCCCTAGGTTGTGAAGCAACCTATATTGCCCTCACTCCTAAAATTCCCAAATAATTCTCATAAATTTTTGGGGTCATATCTTCATCTAATGTGGCAAAAAATTTCATTGCCATGTTCAAAAATAATCCTCAAATAATTCATTTCCTATTCTTCCCTAAATGGCACATTGTGAAGCAAGTGCTAGTTTCCTTTGCCCGATTGAGCTCAAACCTTTTGGACATCTTTTCCTGTCCATATCATTGCCACATGCAAAAATTCAACCTCATTTGCCTAGTAATTATTTATTAATGATTTTCCAAAGTTTTTGTCCAAAAAGAAACTTTGTGAAGGAGGTACAAGCTAGGCATATCCAAATGAGTTGCAATTTATGCATGAGCTCAATATAATCATATCATAGCCCTCCACCAAAGTTGAGCTCAAGTCATGCCTCCATGTGAGCCCATATTCAATTCTTTGATTGTGTCCAAATTTTCAGTTTGTGAAGCAAGTGTATTTTATCTTGCTCCATTATGGCGAAATTTTTTCCTAGGCCTTCTCTTATCCATATAAGATATCTCCACCCAAATTTTGCATATTTAATCTAGCCATTTTTTCCTCGGGAATTTTTGCAAGTTTTTGGTCAGTGGAAATGCTTGTGAAGGAAGTACCATTTTGGCTTGGCCAATTGGTATGAGACTTTTTCAACATCTTCATTGGACCAAATAACTCTGCCTAGCCCAATTTGAGCTTAAATGGATACTCCATGTGAGAGCATCATTATGATCTTGATTCTGGACCATTTTGGTTAGTTCCAAAGCAACTAGATGAAGCTTTGATCTATTTGCCTCCAAAACCCCAAGGATTCTTGTCCTTCCTATCTTAAACACCCAGACAACTCTTTTGGCTCCAAGCTCTTCGCTGTTGAACACTGTAACTTGATTCAAATACAGCAAACTTCAGAGGAGTAATCCCATCGATGCAGAGGTCTTTTCTTTAATCCATCACTTCCCCCAGCCTCGGTGATGCATGGACTTGTCACCAGACATTTCGAGGCAGCCCCTCTTGTCCTCTTGATGCTAGACTGCACGGTGACCACCATTTTAGCATGGCGTTTCTCGTGCTCTGGTGCCTCTGTCCTCTTCTCCATCTCTCTGCTCAACGTCTCACCAAGCACGGGCATGTCCCCTAGCTCCCCCTCATCGTCGCCATTCTCCTGGACCTCTCCCCCTTCATTTGCCTCTCCGATGATCCCATCGCTAGCCGAGCCCAGCCGCGCCTTTGCCTCGCCCCTCTCTCTGCTTCTGTCGGGCGTGAGCAAGAAGAAGGAGAGGGAGGAGAGAGAAAGGAGGTGGCCCCCATCATCAGCCGCAATCGCATAGGTCCCGCCCCGCCTCATCAGATAAGTGGAAACGACTTTTCCGAGATTACTTTTTCATCTTATGAAAGCATACCTTTGTCTTGCTTCGGCTTAAAGTATGTTTTCTCCATTTCAAAGACGTATTTCTGAGAGTACGCTTTCTCTTTTTCTGCTCAGCCGGCCGAAGTGATTATTTTGTGAACGTTCACTCCTCTAGTGATTTTCTGCCTAAAAAGTGAACGTCCACAACTTTTAACTCGTAACTCCGATTGAGGTGAATCCAATGCCCACGTCTTTGTATCATCGAGATCGTTCTATTTACATCATTTTCACTATGGTTTGACATTCTGGAAATGACCTTTTTGCCCTTGCCCGTAAACAGCCCCCCAGAAGAGAACTGTTTCCGGCAAATCTTTTCGCAATCATTCCCCACTTCTTTCTAGAGCCTTCTTCACCCCCAGGCAAGCCACAACCACCATTAGCATGATAGCCATGCAGTAGCATTGGTTTTCAACTTAAATCTTTAATAACTATCTGTTTGTTTCGTAACTGCTATCGTTGTTTTGGTGATGCTATGGATTTGTGTTTACTTTCATGCTATGTTCATATGCACCTGGTTATCATGTTCTACTTGCTAGTATTAATTTCATATATATGACATACTTGGTAGTAGTTCATGTTGGTGTTGGTTATGTTCTTCGGTGCATGACTATCATCTGCTACCGAGTACCGTCGATATGCATGTTTCCTTAGCATCTAGCTGGTTATATGCTTACTTGGTAGCATGTACTGGTATGTTCTTGCTTGGTATTTATCGTTTATGCTAGTGGTCATGCTATGTTTCTGAGTAATGGATGCTTGTGAGCTGCATGCTAGTCAGTATGCCATGCTCATCTGGATAACTGATTCATTGTCGCTATGCTTAAGGTTTATATGGCACATCCATGTTTATGTTGATATAATGCTCATGCATTGTAGTTGCATCATGATATTTTCATATGACTCAGGTTATTGCATTCAAGTTTAACCGGACTGAACTGAACCTGAACAACTGTTAGCTGAGTCATGGTGCTACCATATCGAGCTGACCAGTGCAAGCACATTTGCCTTTTATGGGGAGGTCCTAACTGGGTCTATTGTCATGCCTCTCGCCGGTGCCTCCAACGAGGGAAGGTTATGCGCGGGCGCTACCTTGGCCGGGTAGGACGGCATAAGCCTTGTGTGCGCGTAGTTGTTATAGCCGGCTTATCCCCGTTTGGGACCGTTTATTGTTTTGCCACGACGGTGGCTGCTTATGCCTTTGGTAGGCACGGGGCCACCCATGACTTAGCCCAGAAGGGAGTAGGTCGGAGTGGCTAGGAGAGTGTCATGGTAGTAGGGCGGTTTTGTCGGAATGTCGTTGGTCCACCCGAATGGGAGCGTGAGGCCATGGGTTCCGTGGTGTGGGTAAAGTGCGCTACCTCTGTAGAGTGTGTGTTAAAATCTATCGATAACCTCGCCCGCGGATAAGGGCCCAGTTCGTAGTTGGTTACACTATGGGTCAACAGCAATAATACTGATGTTCTTAATAACAACCCTGGTTCGATGATGAAATAAATTGGTTGATCTTTATGTGATCGTGAGAGGATCACCGTGGTATCGAGTATACCGAGTTATTGAATATTTGTTGTGTTATGCGAGAATCACGGGTAAAAGTCAAGCTCCTTGTGGTCATGTAATGATTACTACGGTATTGTTTATACCAAGCTTGATTGGATCCTAAGATGATCATGTGATGTCCGAGGTTGGTAAGTGATGCATGTGATTGGTTACGAGGACCCCGAGCAGAGTAAGTTGGTGCATGATAGTGTCATCATGTTGCATGTTAGTATCATCATGTTTATATGTTCATGCCATGCTCATATTGTGCTAGCGGTATCATGTTGTTCATGCCATGTTGTTCTGATGATATCATGATTAACTTGTAATTGCCATGCTGTTGTTTGTCTTCATTGCTCTTGGTTGCTATGAGCTTGCAAGTACATTCAATGTACTGACCTAGTGTGTCATCCCAGTTTGCAGGTCATGCTGGATCTGATTGCTTGTTTGCCGTGGATTCCCTGTTTGCGAGCTAGGATAAGCGTTCCAGTCAGAGTCCCTGCGGAATGGAGTTCATCACCATCGTCGTGGTTCCGCTACCAATAGTTATTCCGCCGCTTCATGTTGTTCTGCTGCTTGGATAGAGCAACTATGGCAGGCGTAGTGTCGTCGTGCTGTTGTAACCCGTGTACCCAGTATTGATTTTATTAAAGAGCTGATTTGTTCTATGCTAAGTAGTGTCATATTCCAGAAGACTTCTCCTCAATCTCTAGGATGGAATACGAGGCGTTCCGGTTTGTCTGTGCTAGGGTGCCACAATTGCGCTGCGCCACCCTACTCCTTATAAATACATCCACCCCGCACGGTCATTATCGCTTCTCCCACCTCGCCATCTCGCTTGAACCCAAGCGCCACCACCAGCTTTCGTCGCCACCGGAGTCGAAGTGCTTAGCTGCTGCGACTTACCTGTTCTTGTCTTCACGCCGGCCACGGGCATCGTCCTCTCCGCCTGTCGGCATTCTGGATATAGAGGTATCCAAACTTGCCTGCATGTGGCCCACTCCGTGGCTCCATCAACGGCCTGGTACGGCCCAACTTTAGCATCAATGACTCAAGACCCTCGTGAGGGGCCAAGCCTCATGAGGTGGATGACACCAAGACCCCCGAGGGGATTGGCCCCCTCAGGCTAGCTCCTGAGGGGCGGGAAGTTCTATGCAAGGTGCACCTCACGAGGCTCAGCTGACTTGAGCCATGACGACCAAGGCCAGGCGGGCGCCAGCAGGCGCAGAGCGCCAGTTTCCTCTTTGGTGCAAGGGAGGCAAGCCACGTGCGTGGAGTCCCGAGGAATCAGCCAAAGGTTTCCATTATGGTGCAACAAGACCAAGACCACCAGGACGGCAGGACGGAGGTCACCACCGAGCCCATCGCAGCGTCACGACCAGAGGCTTTTCCCAGGCAAAGACCACTTTAGTCAGGATAAGATGTACTACTTGTCCCCTTTCAAATCTGGTCGTTGTGGGATCCCTTCCCGCCAATATTTGGGAAGAGGACCAAGGCCACTGTAAATAGGACTTAGCTACCACCAAAGAGGGGAGGACGGGTTGGATCCATTCTCACCTGACCACCTCACCAGCTCTCTTGAGCTCAAGAACACCTCACCTCCTGAGGCGAGTTCATCCACTTTACTAGTTCATCCTCAGCCCTTCGAGGCAATCCACCAAAACACTGGAGTAGGGTATTACACCGCAAGGTGGCCCGAACCAGGATAAAATGCTGTGTCTCTTTGTCTTTATGAGCCCGATGCGCTAGGCTTAGTAGGATTGCGAGTTGGCAGGCTGGGTAGGTTGAGATCTCCACATGCACCCCAGAGTTCAAACCTTTCAAGGGTTTGCGGAACCCGTAATCCGACATTTGGCATGCCAGGTAGGGGTGCATCGGGGATCCACTGCTCCGTCCGTCAAATCGCATCATCGACTTCAATGGCGGGCGCTTCTCCATCGACTCAACCAACGCACGCCGTCGAAAAATCGCCGGGGCTGTGCCCTTTCGCCCCCTCCCTGTGGCGGGTGGAATGGCCGCCCAAGTTCAAGCCGGAGATGCCGCCATGCTACGACGGCAAGGCGGACCCGGCTGGCTTCCTCCAGGCGTACGAGGAGGAAGTCTGGGCGGCTGGCGGAGACGACAAGGTGAAGGCCAACTAGCTCCTCATGGCCCTCATAGGAGCGCCGCGCGCCTGGCTGCTCCACCTGCCGGAGTCTTCTGTCGCCTCTTGGGAGGAGTTGCGTAGCCTCTTCGTTGTGCACTTCATGGTGTAGGCGCCTCCTATCATTGCAACTCTCTTAGGCAGCTCACATGCACCACCTTCTGATCGACATATCAAGCAGTTCTACCGGCAAGTAATCGTTGCCCAGGTGATCTCGGGGGTTCCTCCGAGCTGGGCAGCACCGAAGGCTGACCTCGCCTTTGGCCCAGAAGACTATCCAGCGACCACGGTAGGAGCAGGAGCGCTCCCAATGCTCTGCACCCCCACCATCTGCAATGTGGCAGTCACCAGGACCCTCATCGACAGCGTAGCCGCCTCAATGTGCTCTCTGCGGAGGCATTCGGCCTGCTGCACATGCCTCCCGGCCGGCTCCACCACACCAAGCCCTTCTCCGGGGTCGGCGGTGGCTTCACCCGCCCCTGGGGCAGTTCCATCTCCCTGTCACCTTCGGGACCCGCGACAACTACCGCACCAAGCTCATCGACTTCGACATCGCCCGGATCGACTTGCCATATAATGCCATCCTCGGATACCCCACCTTGGCCAAGTTCATGGCAGCAACTCACCCAGCTTACAACCTCATTAAGATGCCAGGCGGAAACGGTGTCCTCACGGTGGCAGGGGACACCAAATATGTGGTACAGGCCCTCAAGATCTCCTTCATGTCCGCGGCGACCGCACTGCCTGGTGAGAAGGGGCGTCCTGGGGCCCCGGGAGCAGGGCCGGCCAAGAAGAAGCAGCTATTCTCCCAAGACCGAGTTGAGACTAAGCAAGTGCTGGTCAGTGAGGAGGGGACGACAAGCCCCACCTTCACCATAGGAGCTGGCCTCCCTTAGGACCAGGAGAAAGCATTGGCCGACTTCTTGCGCGCCAACAAGGAGGTATTCGCTTGGGAGCCCAAAGACCTGGCTGGGGTCCCAAGGGGAATAATCGAGCACCACCTGAAGGTATGCCCAAACGTGCGGCCGGTGAAGTAGAAGGCCAGCCGCCAGTCCATCGAGAAGCAAGTATTTATCGTCCAAGAAACCCGCAAGCTGTAGGACGCTGGGGTCATCAGGGAAGTACGATACCCAGAATGGCTGGCAAACCCCATTGTCGTCCCGAAGAAAGGAGGGAAGGAACGCATGTCTGTCGACTTTACCAACCTCAACAAGGCTTGCCCTCAAGATCCCTTTCGTCTTCCTCGCATCAATCAGATCATGGACTCCAACGCCGAGTGCGACCTGTTATGCTTTTTGGACGCCTTCTCAGGCTACCACCAGATCAAGATGGCCATGCAAGATGTGGAGAAGACGGAGTTCTGGACCCCCTGCAGAGTGTACTGCTACACCTGCATGCCCTTCGGGCTGTGCAATGCTGGGGCTACCTTCTAGCGGTTTGATGCATATCTCCCAGGGCATGCAGCCCAGGATAAATGCGGAGGCCTATGTTGATGACAAGTAGTGAAGTCTCGGGAGGCTGGGACCCTGATAGTAGATCTGGAGTAGACGTTTGCCAGCTTGTGCAAGGTCAACCTGCGGCTCAATCCTGAGAAGTGCATATTTGGGGTCCCCTCTGGCAAGCTGCTGGGCTTCCTAGTGTCGCACAGAAGGATCGAGGCCAATCCAGAGAAGGTCAAGGAAATATAAGACATGAGCCTACCGCAGACCCTGAAGGAGATGTAGAAGCTGGCGGGCTACGTAACCTCGCTGGGGCGCTTCATCTCCAAGCTGGGGGAGCGCGCCCTCCCGTTCTTCAAGCTGATGAAAAAGAAGGATCCGTTCGAGTGAACCCTTGAGGCAGACACAGCCTTTCAATACATCAAGAGATACCTGACCAGCCCACCAGTAATGGTGGCGCTGCACCCTCTTGAGCCCTTGGTGCTCTATTTGGCAGCCACCCCTCACTCAGCTAATGCCGCCCTAGTGGTGCTAAGGAAGGAGCGCCCGTCCAAGGGCCCTCGGGAGGGTGCTCAACCACCGAGCAAAGCGCAGCATCCTCAGGACAGTGCACTCGGGGCCTCGGCCGACCCAACAACCGACATTCCTCCCAAGGCCGTGGTTGACCCCTC
>NC_041387.1:463390659-463404269 GCF_002162155.2 Triticum dicoccoides | reverse complement strand
CCTCGTGAGACCGCCGAAGGCTCGTGTCCTCAAGAAGAACAAGACTCCACCGGTGCCTCTCCCCTCGTCGGGCACCCTGTCTATTTCGTCAGAACGATGCCGAGGGAGGCTCGGGCATGTTGCCCCATGCCTCAAAAACTCTTGCTCACGCTCCTCATCGCCTCCCAAAAGCTACGCCACTACTTCCAAGGCCACCCCATCAAAGTTGTTTCGGCATACCCGCTGGAGAGGGTGCTCCGTAGCCCGAATGCCGTCGGGCAAGTTGCAGAATGGAACATCAAGCTTCAGGCATTCCATCTCGAGTTCAGTGCCACCAGGGTCATCAAGGGTGTGGCCCTCACTGACTTCATGGCCGAGTGGACTGACATCCCTAACCATGGGGTGAGTGAGGATTGCTCCCTCTTACCTAGGGACAAGGAGCCAAACGGGTGGATCATTTACCTTGATGGAGCGTTTGCACGACAAGGCGCGGGAGCAGGGGTCGTCCTCATCTCACCTACCAAGGACAAGATCTACTACGCGGTACAGCTCTGTTTCCAGCAGGGCGAGAATGTATCCAACAACATCATGGAATTCGCTGGCTTGCTTGCCGGTCTCAGGGCTGCGACCGCGCTGGGGGTGAAGCGCCTCACCCTCAAGGGCGATTCCCAGCTTCTCGTCAACTTCTCCAACAAGGAGTACACGCACAAGGACGAGCACATGGAAGCATACCTAGAAGAAGTACACAAGATGGAGAAGCGGTTCTTGGGCTTGGAACTGCAGCAGGTGCTGTGAGGGACGAACAAGGCGGCGGAGGATATCACCAAGAGAGCCTCCCGAAGGCTCCCCTGGAGCCGGGAGTGTTTGTGGAGCGGCTCTTCAAGCCATCTGCGGCTCCCCCCACCACGACTCTGCCTCTGGAGGATCTACCTCAGGCACCGGTGACAGGCTCCCCAGCATGCGGCCATATCTCAAGGTCCGGCCTACTGCTTGTGCTCGAGCCTTAGGAGGGGTGCTGTACTGAGGAGTTCAAGGCGTACCTGCTTCAGGGGATCCTGCCAGAGAAGGAGGAGGATGCCGAGTGTGTGGCTCGTGAGGCCACCGCGTACTACATCCGTGATGGTGAGTTATACCGCAAAAGGCCCAATGAGGTTTTGTTGTGCTGCATCTCCAGGGAGAACGGACATGAGCTGCTAGCGGACATACATGGTGGAGACTGCAGGCATCATTCCTCATCACGCACTCTAGTGGGCAAGGCGTTCCGCAACGGTTTCTATTGGCCCACTGCGCTCAACGATGCCATAGAGCTAGTGCATTCTTGCGAAGCATGCCAGTTCCACGCCAAGAGAAATCACCATCCTGCGCAGGGCCTCCAAACAATCCCGCTCACATGGTCATTCACATTCTCGGGGCTAGATATCTTGGGGCCGTTCCCTCGAGCACTAGGGGGCTACTGCTACCTCTATGTCACCATCGACAAATTCACCAATGGGTGGAGGTAGAAGCTGTTCATGCCATCCCAGCTCGATCAGCCGTCAAGTTCATCAAGGGCATCGTGACCCTCTTTGGGGTTCCTAACCGCATCATCACCGACAAGGGCTCGCAATTCACTAGCAACCATTTCAAAACATATCATGCTAACCTTGGAACGCAGATATGCTACGCCTCAGTGGCACACCTCAGGAGGAACGGCCAAGCCAAGCATGCCAATGCCAAGGTCCTGAGGGGCCTCAAGACAAGAACCTTCAAGAAGAATCTTGAGGCCTATGGCAGGGGCTGGCTTGACAAGCTCCAGTCTGTGTTGTGGTCCATCAGCACCACCGCAACCAAGCCAACGGGAGAGACACCGTTCTTCCTCATCTACGGATCAGAAGCGGTTTTCCCACACAAGGTCAAGTGTTGCTCCATGCGGGTCCTGGTGTTCAACGAGGCGCGTCAGGACACCACGCGGGGGATGGATCTCGTGCTGGGGGAGGAATGCCGCTGTCAAGCCTCGCTCCGGGCGGCAAGGTACCAGCAGGGGCTGCGGCGGTATCACGGCCGCAACGTCCACTCTAGGACGTTAGAGGTGGGAGACATCGTTGTCGGTGTCAAAACCGGCGGATCTCGGGTAGGGGGTCCCGAACTGTGCGTCTAGGCGGATGGTAACAGGAGACAAGGGACACGATGGTTTACCCAGGTTTGGGCCCTCTTGATGGAGGTAAAACCCTACGTCCTGCTTGATTGATATTGATATTGTGGATGTTTACAAGAGTGGATCTACCACGAGATCAAGGAGGCTAAACCCTAGAAGCTAGCCTATGGTATGATTGTTGTTGTATGATGTCCTACGGACTAGAGCCATCCAGTTTATATAGACACCGGAGAGGGCTAGGGTTACATAGAGTCAGTTACAATGGTAGGAGATCTACATATCCGTATCGCCAAGCTTGCCTTCCACGCCAAGGAAAGTCCCATCCGTACATGGGGCGAAGTCTTCAATCTTGTATCTTCATAGTCTTGGAGTCCGGTCGATGATGATAGTCCGGCTGATAATAGTTCGGCTGATGATGGCAGTCCGGCTATCCGGACACCCCCTAATCCAGGACTCCCTTAGTAGCCCCTGAACCAGGCTTCAATGAAGATAAGTCCGGCGCGTATATTGCTTGGCATTGCAAGGCGGGTTCCTCCTCCGAATGATAGAAGATTGTGAACACCAGGATAGTGTCCGGCTCTGCAAAATAAATTCCACATTTCACCGTAGAGAGAATAATATATACACAAGTTCAATCTGCTGACGTTTTTTGCGGCATGACGTCACGCCACTACCAAGCCATTACTTGAATCGTTTTTTACTCTACCACCTCAGCGCATTTAGCGAAGCGGTTTCCTTGGCACGTCTTGTCGAAGCAGAGATCGTGTTTCCCCTTAATCCGGGATTCTCATCAATACGGACGTGGGTAACCCAACCGCGCCCGTCGCCACGCCCCCTCTATCGAAGGCGAGTCCCAAACGGTCACGGAGACGGCTCTTGGTATTCTCCCTCTTTATAACGGGACCAAGGCTCGTTTCTTTTCTTCAATCCTCCATCGAATCCTCTCCCTGCTCCAAGTTCCAGCACCTAGAGCTCTAGATTCGAGCGCTTCGGACCTTCGACGATGTCCGGTTCCGACCTCCAGGGTCGGTGGATGCCCTCCTCCGTCACGGAGGGGGACGTGCTAAAGCCGCGGGAGGCCAAGTACCTGGCTTATGAGATTTCGCACAGGTTGCCTGCCGAAGGGCAGGCCATCCCCACCCCCGAGCCCGGCGAGTATGTCGTCTTTGTATCCCACCTCCGTCGGGGTTTAGGCTTCCCGATGGATCCTTTTGTGAGAGGGCTCATGTTTTACTATGGGTTGGAATTCCACAATTTGGCTCCGGAGTCCATCCTCCATATTTCCGCATTTATTGTCGTCTGCGAAGCCTTCCTCCACGTCGCCCCTCACTTCGGCCTGTGGCTGAAGACCTTCAATGTGGCGCCGAAGATGATCTGGGGGCATCAAGCGGAGTGCGGCGGGGCGGCCATAAGTAGGAGGATCGATGCCCCGTGGCCTGCTGGCTCCTTCCAAGAGGAGCTCGGCCTGTGGCAGCAAGAGTGGTTCTATATTACCGTTCCGAGGGGCCGCAGACAAAAGCCGCCGCCCTTATTCCGCCCGGGACCTCCATGACGGTTGATGTCGTGGGTCAACCAAGGGCTCAACTGGGGGCCGTCAAAGGACGTGCCCCTACTGCAGGGCCGGATTCGAGATCTCCAAACGAGGGAGGTCGATATGGTGGTTGTAATGCAGGTTATGCTGATTAGGCGTCTCCTGCCCTGCAAACGCCGCCCTCTCCGGCTATGGGAGTTCAATCCGGAGGGCCCACGGATTATTCAACACTTCATGGGTATGACACCCCTGGAGATGTACAAATTATTCTTCGGATTGCAAGAGGCGCGTCCGGAATTGACCGAGGATGCTGGCCTAAGCTGCAATCGCCAGGATACTCAAGTAAGTAGTTCCAAGTCTGGACATAACGTTTGTTTGCCTTTCGATAATTCGCCTTATGACCAACTTCCTTCTAAACAGGAGTGGATAGCGGAAGCAAAATTGATATGGTGTCCGGCCCCCCTCCCCGAGACCGCGCCGGATTCCGCGCTGGTTCGGATGCTTGAGGTTGCGCCTCCAGAGGAAGGCGAAGGGGAGAACAGGAAGGCTACTACCTCGCCTAAGGAGGTTCTTGAGAGAGGGGGGATCGGGAATCCCTCCCTCCAAGGGGAGAAGAGGACTACCTCCGAGGACCCGGGGGCAGGTGGCGGTCCGTCCGGGGGCCAGCCGGACTGATGGAGTTGCTGAACTAAAGCGGCAACTCGCTATTGCGGATGCGGACATCACGCTGATCAACAGGCGACTTGATGAGTCGCAAGGTAAGTGCTTCTGTGCGGTCACTTGGTAAGGGGGCCGAAGCCAGCTGCTTACAACATGTGTGTGAAATGCAGATAGTGCCGCTGCTGTGGAGAGCCTTCGGACTGAACTTGCTCAAGCCAAGGAGTAGGCCAGAAGGAGTAATGCGGCGGCCTCGAGGGCGACCGAGGAGTTAGCGGCCGAAAGGGTCGCACACTGCTGAAGTAGGGAAGAGATGGCCGAAATGGCCGTGAAGTTAAAAGATGCTAACGATCGCAATGAGGCTCTTGGGAAGGAGCGCCTAGCGGGGCAAGAAGACCTGGAGAAGGCCACCGCCGAAGCCAAGGATGCCCGCTCTGCAAAGCGGGCTATAAAGGAAGAGCTGCGCCAGGCCGGAGAAATTGTAGCTGGCAAGCCTTTCCTGCTGCGCCGAAGGTTTACGGATCCAAAGTATGCTCAGCTGGGCCAACTGTGGGGTCCAGAGGACCCTTACATGGACTTAGCAGCGAGTGCGGCGGATGCCCTTGTGCATTTTCGAAGCCAGAAGGATCACGAGACGGAAGAGCTATTTTGGTCTCAATTCCATAGTCCGGAGCGTTCACTTCCGCTGACCGACTGTTTGGCCGAGTGGGCTGAGCTGAATAGGTTGCCCGGGCTTGCTATGACGGATATAGTGACCCATGTCTGGCCGGATAGGACCAAGCCGAAGAGTTACTTTGGCTTATTGCAGCAATTTCTTGGGGCGGTGCCGCATATCAAGGAGTTCGGACGATAGCCGGTTACCCGCCGAGCAATATTTTGGCAAAGTGCTGCGTGGTGCTCGTGTAATAGAGTCGCAGTGCTCAAAAAATGTTACATTCGAATGAACGTTTTTACGATGTAAAACAATATTTATGATGTAAGCGCCTTTTATACTTGTGCGTTCAAGGAATAGAATATCTCCTATGCGGCCGTTCATGTATACATGTGTATAACCTGAAAGATGGCAGTCGTCGGCTTCAGCCCCCACGCACAAGGTGCGGGGGTGTTCGCAAAAAATAGCGCGTTTTCACACTTAATCCGACGTCTCGGTCCTGTAAAGGAGGTGGTAGCGTAGCAAACAAGGCAACCGGACTATAATGCTTTATCACTTTCACTTAGCCATGGAGTTCGAGGGTGGGGCTACGACATAGCCCCTGGGGGCACCGCGCTCTCCGAATTTGGGGCGTGTATGTGCCTGACCGGGAAACATCCCTTCGTCAAAGCAGAGGAATTCTAAACATTCCCATGGTCGATCGAGTGGTTGACCAGTCTCTCGCTGTATCATGACAGTCAGTTTTCGGCTTTCTCTACTGAGGTGCTCGCCCAGCCGAACTGGGGCACAATCGCAGTAGTTCTCCTGGTGCCGCGTTAGCCGGTGATACGGAACGTAAGGCAGCAAAACACAGGAGCCGGGCAAACCCAACATTTGACCAAAGACATGATTCGGAGCTGATGCATATAAGTCCTAACTCGAGACGCCGAACACTCCTGAAGGTGTTCGGTCTTTATAATAGCGGGCAAAACAATGCCCTAAGCCCCTTGTGTCCAGGTACGGGCAAGTTCTTCTGGCGCGGCCGATGCCAAAACGCCAGTCTCCACTCTGGTTATAATGAGAAACCAGGGGAATATAGCAACAAGAGACAGTAAGAAAGGTTTACGTAGGGTCTTAGTCTGAAAAGAGTCCTTGCAACGGGTCCCTACTGCGCGTCTGCGCCTGTGTCTCCGTTATGCCGTATCCTGGACGGGTGTGCACGCTGTTCATCTGTAAAAAAGAGAGGAACTTAGTTTGAAAAGAAATCATGCTAGAAAGTGCATAAAAAATTGAAATATAGATTAATACAGCTGAGCCTATGCTGGCTCATCATGGCTTATATGTACAAACCCTTGTGAAGGGGTGTGTGGCTAGGTAGCCCCTAGCTTATTTATTCCGGACTCGTCCAGCCGTGTCCGGGGTCTCAGGCGACCTTTTAATGAAATGGGGCCACGTGGACCGGGCATTTTGAGCGTAAGAGACGCGTAATGAGGTATTGCATTGAAGCGGACGAAAGCTTCCCGTCCCAGTGATGCTTTAGAGCTACTTTTAAGTGGGGTGACATGAAAGGTTAGCTTTTCTCGTCGGAAGTTCTCAGGTGACCCGAACACAACTTCTAGTAATAATGAAATTTTTTGCACCTGGCGTAAGGGCCTGGCGCTACTCCTTTGAAGGAAGCGCGGCTATGCCGAATTGTAGTAGGGTCTATCCCAACTTGCGGATTGTGTCCAGATATAGCAGGTTTAAGTCACTGCCGCCGTCCATCGGAACCTGCGTGAATTGCAGTCCGTCTATTATGGCGTCCAGTATCAGGGCAGTCTATCCTGCGTTCCGGATACTTCTGGACTAATCCAGATGGTCAAAAGTGATTGGTTTTGACATCCAATCTCGGTGTTCCTCTGGGGTGGACCTTGCGACACTTGTCTAAGCGAGTGTCGTGTTGGTTTTCCGTACTATCACATGAAGTGAGTTTACTGTTTTGACTTCTTGTGGGAAAGTCTTTTGACTTCCGGTGCTCTGCTTGTGGGGTTCATCTTCGTCCTCGCTTGGCGCATCGAGCCCCTTGTGTCCGGCGTTGAGTCTGCCGGACTGTTTGAAAACCCAACAATTTCGGTTGGTATGGTTTGCAGGCCTTCCGGAGGTACTGTGGATTTGACATATCCGGTCTAGAATTTTGTTTAAATTTGATAGCTCGTCGCTGTTGTCCTTAAGAGGCGGTGTTTTATTGTTTGGCCGCGAGCTTTTGAATCCGGCGTTGACCGCCGTTCCCTTTGGGCTTTTTTCTTTATTCCGGTTCTGATCTTTCCTGCGCCGCGATTTTCCGTTTCCATCTCTGATCTCGGATGTACTCGGGTCGCTGGTGCTGCATCTTGCTAGCCAGCTGTCTTCTCCTGCGCAAAAGCGCGTCATGAGGCTTGTTAGCGCGGCCATTGTTCTTGGCTTCTCTTGGCCGAGGTGTCTGGCGAGCCATTCATCTCGGACGTTGTGTTTAAAACCTGCTAAGGCTTCCGCGTCCAGACAGTCGACTATTTGGTTCTTTTTGGTAAGGAACCTGTTCCAGAATTTGCGCGCTGAGTCTCCGGGCTGTTGAGCTATATGACTCAAATCGTCTGTATCCGGAGGGCGGACATAAGTCCCTTGAAAATTTGCTCTAAACGCGTCCTCAAGCTCTTCCCAACTTCCAACAGTGTTTTCTGGGAGGCTTTTGAGCCAATGCCGAGCTGGCCCTTTGAGCTTGAGGGGTAGATATTTTATGGCGTGGATATCATCTCCTTTAGCCATGTGTATGTGTAGTATGTAATCTTCTATCCAGACTCCTGGGTCTGTTGTGCCGTCATATGCCTTTATGTTTATGGGTTTGAACCCTGTTGGAAATTCATGGTCCAGCACCTCATTAGTAAA
This sequence comes from Triticum dicoccoides, assembly GCF_002162155.2. Taxonomy (NCBI): domain Eukaryota; kingdom Viridiplantae; phylum Streptophyta; class Magnoliopsida; order Poales; family Poaceae; genus Triticum; species Triticum dicoccoides. The sequence continues at coordinate 463,396,436 of NC_041387.1, read as the reverse complement.
ACAAAGCGGGTGTGCGGAGCCCCTGTATTTGGGTGTGCCGCTGTCTTCGAACACTTGTCGTGTTGTGTTATTTCCTGGGGCCCTCTTTTTTGGCCCGTAGATGGACCTAGTTGGGCCGTCCATTTTCCCAGGATCATAAGTCGGCTTGTGTGCGGCGCCGCTTGTCGCTTTTGGCCTGTCATCTGGCCATCTATCTGGCCAGGCGGCCTCTTTATTTTTTGACTGTGAGGGCTCTATGGCTTCCTCGTCAAATTCTGGTAGCAACTTGCGCTTTGGGTAGCTCTTTGTTTGATGGCCATTGCCATATTTGTCTGCGGTCTTGAGTACTTTGCTCCACTTCATTCTGAGTATGTCTTCCGCTGTTTTGAGCTTCCGTTTTTCCTTCTTCAAACTTCTTGCAGTGGCGACGAGTCTTTTGTGTAGGTTCTTATGCTCCAGTGTTGTGTCCGGACTGTTGACTGCTCCGTGAAGGGGTTGATTACCCGGCTCGTTCTGTTCGTCGTCCACTGGTTTGCCCTGCTCTATTGCTGGGTCGTTAGGAATGCTGCTTTGATCGAGGCGGGACTTAGGGCGGCGTTTACGTCGCCGTTTTGATTGTTTATCGGCGGGATTATCTTCTGCCGCGTCCCGTTGTTCCTCAGTATCGCTTCCCTTTGGGGTGCCCACCATATGTATGTCATGTGACGAGGTGGCCTTCCAGTGCCCTGTAGTCGCTGGTTCTTAATTGTCTCCGGCATCATCGTCCATACCGTTGATGTCTTCGGAGTCGTAGTTTAGCACGTCGGTTAGATCGTCGATGGTGGCTACGAAGTGGGTGGTGGGTGGGCTCTGAATTTCTTCATTGTCCGCATCCCGACCATCCTGGCCGTAGTTCGGCCAGGGATCTCCAGATAATGAGAGATGCTTCAGCGAATTTAAGATATCGGCGAAGGGTGAGTGCTGAAAGGTGTCCGCAGCGGTGAATTCCATGATCGGCGCCCAATCGGATTCGACTAGCAGGGGCCCAGGAGCTTCGGAGCCCGGCAGAGAGTCTGGCACCTCGGAGTCATGAGCTTTGTGCGGGACAAGGTGAGTGTTCGGCTCCATCGCCGTAGAAGTTGCAGCTCCCGAGGCGGTGTCCAGCCATCCGTCCTCGATCTGAGCGATCGTCTCCGGACTATGGGTCGGAGCAGATTCATGTGCGGCCTCCAAGGTGCTGTCCGGCGGCAGAGTTAGGTCATGCCCATCGTGACAGCGCGGCACGCTCGGCTGTGGCTCGGATCCGTCGAAGATCAAGTCCCCGTGGATATCGGCCGTGAAGTTTAGGCTCCCAAACCTAACCTGACGGCCAGAGGCGTAGCTTTTGATCTGCTCCAGATGGCCAAGTGAGTTGGCCCGCAGTACGAAGCCGCCGAATACGAAGATCTGTCCGGGGAGAAAAGTCTCACCCAGGACTGCGTCGTTGTAGATTAAAGAGGCCATCAAGCCTATCGGTGACGACATAGAGGAACTCTCAATGAAAGCACCAATGTCGGTGTCAAAACCGACGGATCTCGGGTAGGGTGTCCCGAACTTTGCGTCTAGGCGGATGGTAACAGGAGACAAGGGACACGATGTTTTACCCAGGTTCGGGCCCTCTTGATGGAGGTAAAACCCTACGTCCTGCTTGATTGATATTGATATTGTGGTTGTTTACAAGAGTGGATCTACCACAAGATCAAGGAGGCTAAACCCTAGAAGCTAGCCTATGGTATGATTGTTGTTGTATGATGTCCTACGGACTAGAGCCATCCGGTTTATATACACACCGGAGAGGGCTAGGGTTACATAGAGTCGGTTACAATGGTAGGAGATCTACATATCCGTATCGCCAAGCTTGCCTTCCACGCCAAGGAAAGTCCCATCCGGACACGGGGCGAAGTCTTCAATCTTGTATCTTCATAGTCTTGGAGTCCGGTCGATGATGATAGTCCGGCTGATGATAGTTCGGCTGATGATGGTAGTCCGGCTATCCGGACACCCCCTAATCCAGGACTCCCTCAATCGTCCTGAGGCGGGCGCTCTCCAGGGAAGGGCTGCACAAGCTATCTCCCATGTGGGAGGGCCCGTTTAAGATTGCATGTGTCTCCAGGCCTAGCGCCGCACGCCTGGAGACACAGGACGGGGTCCCCATCCAGAACGCCTGGAACATCCAACACCTCCAGAAATTCTACCCCTGAAGAAAGGCTCTGGCCTGTGAAGCAAGGCTCTGGCCTGTGAAAGTCTCCGCTCGTGACACTCTCATGTAATAATGAGTGGGGCTGTAGATGCCCCGGAGTCTCCTGAGAGCCGCCCTGGGGCCTCACGGGGGCTCCCTCCCACGTCTTAGTAGCAGCACTTAGCTCCGCGCTGGTGGGAAGACTAGATTAGGTGCCGGACATGGCTGTTCATTTGCTTCCCGAAGTTGCTTGCAGTCTTATAGTAATCTTTCAATGGATTTGGTTCTTTCATGTTTCGGTTCACTGAGTTGATTTCTTCTCCTCCTGCTCATTTGCTTTTAGCCTAGGGGTAGAGAAGAGGTGGCAGTTGCCCGTCACTCTCCCTCACGTGCCTCGCGCGTGGGGGCTAGGCAGGTGTGTGCGCCTTGGGCCTGCCCTCGTGCGCGCACACCGCGCCGAACCCCGTTGCCCTGGTGCTTCGGCCTTATCCTCACGAGGAGCCCTCGATCAAGCTCACATGCACTAGCACCCCTCGTATCCGTGCCCCCGGGCAGCACAACACGGTGTATTAAGTCACAACTAATCCATGACAGGGGGCTCACATAAGGAGGAATGAGGTGCTCGTCAGGTTTCCTTTTCCATTAAAAACAGCCCTGCAGCAGTTCCGCGGCGGCTCCTAAGACCCCAAGGCACCTACCGAGGTCTGTGACCTCTAGGTCCCCGGAAAGGGGGCCTCGTCGGGCGCCAGAAGGCAAGTCCTCGCGAAGTAGAAAGCTACTGCACGCATATCAAGCTAAGTTTTCCTATCCTTGTCTACTGAGAGCGCAAACATTATGGCACAACATTAAGATAGCAAGCATAGCATAAAGGGCATAACTACCATAGTTCATTACACGCCCGAGCGGGGTACACCATCTTTTTCGAATTACAGGAGAAAGGAAAGGCTAACCAAAGAGGACCCGAGGGCGTACGATCCCGGTGTTGGTGTCAAAACCGGCGGATCTCGGGTAGGGGCTCCCGAACTATGCGTCTAAGGCTGATTGTAACCGGAGGCGGGGGACCCGATGTTTTACCCAGGTTCGGGCCCTCTCGATGGAGGTAATACCCTACTTCCTGCTTGATTGATCTTGATGATATCAGTATTACAAGAGTTGATCTACCACGAGATCGTAGAGGCTAAACCCTAGAAGCTAGCCTATGATTATGATTGTCCTTGTCCTACGGACTAAACCCTCCGGTTTATATAGACACCAGAGGGGGCTAGGGTTACACAAAGTCGGTTATAGAGAAGGAGATCTACATATCCGAATTGCCAAGATTGCCTTCCGCGCAAAGGAGAGTCCCATCCGGACGGGACGAAGTCTTCAATCTTGTATCTTCACAGTCCAACAGTCCGGCCAAAGTATATAGTCCGGCTGTCCGAGGACCCCTTAATCCAGGACTCCTCAGTAGCCCCTGAACCAGGCTTCAATGATGATGAGTCCAGCGCGCACATTGTCTTCGGCATTGCAAGGCGGGTTCCTTCTCCGAATACTTCATAGAAGATTTTGAACACGAGGATCGTGTCTGGCTCTGCAAAACAAATTCCACATACCACCGTAGAGAGCACAATATTCCACAAATCTAATTTGCCGACAGCTTTTTCATAGTGTGACATCACGCCACGTCCCGGTCCTTATTCGAACTATTTTTCACAACCAGCTACTGCACATATTGCGAGGTGGTTTCCTTGACATGTCTTGTCGAAGTAGAGATCGTGTCCCCTTACCACGGGATTCCCATCAATACGGGCGCGGGTAACCCAACCGCGCCATCAATCGTGACACTTGGGGAATAAGCGATTTTAACGGGCAAGTGGGGAGGTGCACAGTTTCTACCGCCTTTATAAAGAGATAGGGGTTCCCCTTTTTCACCCAGGCCTTCTTCCTCCTTCGCTCATCCATTCTCGCACTCTGGAGCTCCAGCGCCCAAGTTCTCACCTTCTCCGTAAAGCCATTCCAGACATGTCCAGAGCGGGAGGCAAGTGGATAGCCTCCTCCGTTACGAAGGAGGACATCATGAATGTCCGGGAGGCCGGATACTTAGCCGCGGACATCGGGCACCGGCCCCTGGACAAAGGGCAGATCATCCCCACTCCAGAACCCCACAAGAGGTTTGTGTTTCTTGCCCACTTCATCCGCGGACTGGGATTTCCCCTCCACCCATTTGTCCACGGGATCATGTTCTATTATGGGCTGGATTTCCATGATCTAGCTCCCAACTTCATCCTCAACATCTCGGCGTTTATCGTCGTGTGCCAGGCTTTCCTCCGCATAAAGCCCCACTTCGGCCTGTGGCTAAAGATCTTCAATGTGAAGCTAAAGATAGTGGTCAGCTAGCAAGCGGAGTGCGGAGGCGCCATGGTGGGCAAGATGCCCAATGTCACCTGGCTCAAAGGCTCCTATTTGGAGACCATGAAGGGGTGGCAATCGGGGTGGTTATACATCACTGAGCCACGCGACTCCAACTGGGCGGCGGCCCCCGAATTTTGATCTGGCATCCCCATGCAGCTTACCTCCTGGAAAAGGAAGGGTTTAGCCTGGGGTGAGCCAGCGGAGCTGACCGGACTCCAGAACTGCGTCAAGAATATGATAAGCAAGCAAATCAAGCTTGTCAACATGGTCTAGGTCATGCTCTTCCGCCGGATCCTCCCGTGCCAAAGACAGGCATTTAATATGTGGGAGTTCGACCCGACCAAACACTAGCCGCTGCGAGAGCTCTTCGACACTATGCACAAGGATGTCTGGAAGGTGTTGTTCAAGGCTGCCGAGGTACCTCCTCCCGTTATCGAAGATCACGGGCTCAGCGCAAAGCGCCCTGCGGTAAGTGTTCTATGTTTTACAAGAGGCTCCTTCCCCTCATATATTCGTGAAAGGAATTTAAGCTTTGCCACCAATCTTAACCGGACTGGGTGGCGACAGCAAAGCGGATCGACTGCCCAACTCCACTACCCGAAGACACAACGACGGCTCTCCTAACGGAGATGCTTTTTCTGGCGCCCTATGAGCTGCCGAAGAAGAAGGCCAAGAAGAAGGCCACGGGGACCAGGAAAGGTCTCCGGCGAAAGGTGGTGTCGGACTCATCGTCCGAAGACACCAAGGCGCACTCCTCCAATGAAAACAAGGAGGAGGAAGAGGAAAACCCCCTCCCCCAAACCAAGAGGGAGAAGAAAAGGAAGGCCACCCCATCTGGGGAGGCCGAAGGGTCCAAGAAGGGAAGGATCCTCCCTCCGGACCACTCCACAATAGCCGCCTACAGCAACGAGGAGTGGCAACCTGGGGACAATCCCCTGGCGAAGTCGTAAGTATCCGGATACCATAATACTTCTGGCATGTTTTGCTTTATTGCTTTTTATCACATTAAACATGATCGTGCAGTCCGTCCAAAGCCCGCATCGACTTATCCTCCTCGCACGGGTCTTTGAGTGCGTCGGCGATGAACAACAACTCGCTCCCGACGGCCACCACCCCCTGCCCGCAGATGACACCGAGGTGCTGTCTTAGAGGACACCGGGCCAGGGGGAGACGATTCCGGAGGCGCCCCGAGGCGAAATCCCCAACG
>NC_041387.1:463378885-463390289 GCF_002162155.2 Triticum dicoccoides | reverse complement strand
TGGATTCTGATGAGGGGGGGGGGGGCGCAGTAAGTTTGGCCCCTAGCCGGATACTGCGCCGGAACCCTCAGTAGTTCCGGATTCAGGCAGGTAGGCCCTCGCTAAGGGGGGCGAGCTGCCTGTGCCGATGACCTCTGTCCATCCAGGTGCATCAGACAACTTGGTGGAAGCGCTTCAGGGCGCTTCCCTTGATGAAGAACACCGTACTCTTATGAGTATGGTGATTGCGAAGGTTCAGTCCGCCAAAAGCGGATTGACCGAAGCCTGCACCAGTCTCCTAGCAGGCTTTGAGGTGAGTGATTAAATTCTAAGAAAATATCACAGTATAGACAGTAGCTCTTGATGCTCTGTTTGGTGTTCAGAAAGAATGGCCGAACAAAGGATCAAATATCATCTCCAGGAGTCTAATCATATTATGTCTATGTGAAAAAGTAGGCTCGCTGCTGGCCTCCGCCGCCCTCACTGCAGAGGTCTCCGGACTGAAGCAGAACCTGGGGCGGGCCGAAGAAGAGATCAACCTCGTGAAGAGGCAGCTCGAGGAGAACAAAGGTAAGCGATACCCCGTCCATGTGTTATATAAAGGGAAAAATTGTTGATGCTAATAGAAGCATTATAAATTTTAATAGGGGCCACGACCAAAGTGGCGGCCCTTAAGAAGGCCTTGTCCGAGGCCGAAGACAAGCCGGCCAAGGAGCACACCGAGCTCGAGAAACAGGAGGCTCGGGTAAATGAGGTTCAGCAAGAGCTACAGGAATTCGTCAAAATATTCGAGTCCTTGGAGCGTGACTCCAAGACGCAAGAGTCCGAGCTTGCGAAGGTCCTCCAGAGCGTGCAAGACGCCAAGGCCGAAGCCCAAAAGGCCCTTCAGGAGATTCAGGCGGCCAAGAAGATAGCGGCGGGTAAGGCATTCATTATGCAAAGCAAGGATGTGAAGGAGACTTTCCTTTTACTTACCCGAATTCGGAGCTCTCCAGGAGCATTTGCAGATCTGCCGCACAACATCTCTGATGCCGCAGAGTTCTACCGAGCTAAGGAAGGGAGCTCGACAGAGAAGTTGTTCTGGTCCTAGTATATTTGGGCCGAACATCCGATGCCTTTAAGCGACCAGCTGAAGCAACTGGTCAAACTTCACAAGGCGGCAGAACTGGCCATGAAGGATCTCATAGTCTGGATGTGGCCTGACGAGCTCCTGCCCAACAGCTACTTCAGCCTGGTTAAGCGGCTTGCGAATGCCTGTCCGCGGCTTGAAGCCATTAAGCGGTCAGTCTGCATTGAAGGTGCGCACAGAGCCTTTGCCCGTGCGAAAGTGCACTGGACGAAGATGGATGCCGAGAAGCCGGTGACAGAGGGACCACCGGAGGGCAAGGAGCACCGCCACCCCCAAAATTATTATGACGGTGTCCTGAAGGGTGCCCGCCTTGTGGTGGATGAATGTGCTAAGGATGTAATGTTTGAATAAATGTATTCATGTGATCCTGTAATATGAAAATGAGTTCATGTGCACTATATGGCGCTTGTTAATTTAAAATATTACCTTCTGTGCGGCCAGTTATAAAATCTTGTGAGTTGGCCAGTCGTCGGCTTCTGACCCCATGTAACTAGTACCGGGGTGTTCATGATAAATATAAACACTCTTTATCCAAATTTTTGGTCCTTTTAAGGAGGTGTTTAGCGCAGCGAACAAGGCAATCGGACTATACAACTTTATCACTCTCACTTGGCCATAGAAGTCTACAAGTTTAAATTTTGGCGAAGCCCCTAGTATCCGGAAGGCCGAATTTGGGGCGCTATATATGCCTAAATAGGACAAGGTCGATTCCTCGCCCGAATCGGAAAAAATCTTTAAGGATTTCAGACCTCTCGAACAGCGACTAGCTCTCGCCTCGCAAACTGAAGCCCCTGGCAAACTGGACGTACCAAAATGCACGTGTGTAATGACGCTGTACGCTATTTTCCATTGTTATTCAAATAATACGTCAAAGCATACATATACAAGTAGTGCGATGAGCAAAATAGGACTGTTTGACACATCCTGACCAGAAGCGAGTTGTGTGTGGGTATGTAAAACAGGTATAATGATCGTTATCAGAGACCACCCGAGGAATCCCTTGTATGCCAAAGCTTCTTGTCTTCTTGGTGTGTTCATCCCGCTATGTGTCCGATAATCAATCTACCGGAAGAGCCTCCCGAATATAGGGGCCTGAAAAAAGGTGTAAAGATGCGTGAATCCTGGGGGTCGAACCACATTGTGGGGCATGTCATAGCCGTGCCTCCGCCTTTGCCCATGGTATTTTAAGTGCATAATTATGTACACGCGGCACAAATTTCGCCGCTTGACTAGGACTAGGACAGAGGCCGAATTGCTAGTCGAGCTCTGGACGTGTCGGATGATCCTGTTGCGGGGTACTCCGGACTCGCTTGACGGTGTCCGGGTTCTTTATCGCCGAATTGGCTGTTTGCCTAAGAAGGTTGTTTTGTACTTCTGCCACAAGGGCCGCAGTGTGCTCTCGAGCGAGCGCTCTGTGTTTCCATTAACTATTATAACCCAACGGGGTCCTGGCATTTTGAGCTGGAGGTATGCATAATGCGGTACCGCATTGAATCTTGCAAATGCGGTTCGCCCGAGCAGTGCATGATAGCCACAGTGGAAGGGGATGATGTCGAAGATTAACTCCTCGCTTTGGAAATTCTCAGGAGATCCAAAGACCACCTCCAGTGTGATTGAGCCCATGCAACAGGCCTTCACACCTGGTATGACACCTTTGAAGGTGGTTTTTGTGGGCTTGATCCTTGATGGGTCGATGCCCCTTTTGCACAGTGTATCCTGGTAGAGTAGGTTTAGGCTGCTGCCACCGTCCATGAGGACTCGTGTGAGATGGAATCCGTCGATGATGGGGTCAAGGACTAATGCGGCCGAACCTCCATGACGGATACTGGTAGGATGGTCCCTGTGATCGAAAGTGATCGGACAAGAGGACCATGGGTTGAACTTTGGGGCGACTGGCTCCATCGCATAGACGTCCCTTAGTGCACGCTTCCATTCCCTCTTGGGAATATGGGTTGCGTATATCATATTCATCATTTTCACCCGGGGAGGGAATTTCTTCTGTCCTCCTGTGTTCGGCGGCCGGGGCTCCTCGTCGTCATTGCTATGCTGCCCCTTTTCCTTGTTTTCGGCATTCAACTTGCCGGCCTGTTTGAACACCCAGCATTCTCTGTTGGTGTGGTTGGCTGGTTTATCGGGGGTGCCGTGAATTGGACATGAGCGATCGAGTATGCGGTCCAGACTGGACGAGCCCGGATTGTTTCTTTTGAATGGCTTTTTCCGCTGTCCGGATTTAGAGCCTCTGAATCAGGCATTGACTTCCGTGTCTTTGGCATTGTCGCCATTGTTGCGGCGCTTGTGTCTATTGCGTCGTGGCTTGCCGTTGTTATCTCTGGGGTCTGAATCGCCGGAGTTTTTTGGTGTGATGTTGCTACGAGCGAGCCAACTGTCCTCACCCGCGCAAAAGAGGGTCATGAGTGTCATGATGGCTGCCATGGATTTTGGCTTCTCTTGGCCGAGGTGTCGGGCAAGCCATTCGTCACGGATGTTATGCTTCAAGGCTTCTAAGGCTTCAGCATCCGGACAGTCGACAATTTGGTTCTTTTTAGTTAGGAACCGAGTCCAGAATTTCCTGGCTAATTCTTCGGGATGTTGGGTTATGTGACTTAAGTCATCAGCATCCGGTGGTCACACATAAGTGCCCTGGAAGTTGTCAAGGATTGTTTTCTTCTTCGGGACCATCCGGATTGTTATCATCTCTTGTGCTGATATCACTATTTTTGCTATGGCGGGGCTTGGAGTGGCACCTATGACGCCGGTGCCTAGATTGCTTCTCCAAGGGGTTATCTTCCGTTACCTCATCACCATCGCTTTCTTTGGGGGTGTCCACCATATATAATATCATATGATGAGGTGGCTGTCCAGCGCCCTATAGGCGGTGGTTTCTATTCTTCTCCTGCATCATCGTCCATACCGTCGATGTCTTCGGAGTTGAAGTCAAGCACGTCGGTTAAGTCATCGATAGTGGCTATTAAGTGGGTGGTGGGTGGGGAACGAATTTGTTCATCGTCCGCTTCCCACTCGAGCCGGACATAGTTCGGCCAAGAATCTCCCGACAAGGAAAGAGACCTTAATGAATTTAGCACATCACCCAAGGGCAAGTGCTGAAAAATATCCGCGGAGGTGAACTCCATGACTGGTGCCCAATCATATTCGATAGGCACGGACGTACGCGGTTCGGATCCTATAGCTGGAGAGGATTCCGAGGGTCCGATGACACCATCCTCATAGGAGGTGGGATCAGTCTTTGGATCCAACACCGATGAGTGTGCGGCCTCCGTGGCAGGGTCCATCCACCCGTCCTCGGATGGCGCAATCTACTCCAGATTGATTCCCGGGGCCGCCGCAGGTGCGATCTCCCGAACACTATCTGATGACAGATCTAAGTCATGCTCGTCGCGACTGTTCGACGTACCTGACATGGGCTCGAATCCGTTGAAGATCAAGTCTCCGCGGATATCGGCAGTATAGTTCAAGCTTCCAAACCTGACCTGATGGCCAGGGGCGTAGCTATCGATCTGCTTCAGGTGGTCAAGCGAGTTGGCCCGCAGTATGAAGCCGCCAAATACGAAGATCTGTCCGGGAAGGAAAACCTCCCCCTGGACCGCGTCGTTGAAGATGATTGAAGGAGGCATCAAGCCTTATCACAAAGACACAGTGGAACTCTCAATGAAAGCACCAATGTCGGTGTCAAAACCCGCGGATCTCGGGTAGGGGGGCCCGAACTGTGCGTCTAGGCTGATGGTAACAGGAGGCGGGGGACCCGATGTTTTTACCCAGGTTCGGGCCCTCTCGATGGAGGTAAAACCCTACTCCTGCTTGATTAATATTGATGATAGGGGTAGTACAAGAGTAGATCTACCACGAGATCATAGAGGCTAAACCCTAGAAGCTAGCCTATGGTATGATTGTTGTTCGTTCTACGGACTAAAACCCTCCGGTTTATATAGACACCGGAGAGGGCTAGGGTTACACAGAGTCGGTTACAATGGGAGGAGATCTACATATCCGTATTGCCAAGCTTGCCTTCCACGCCAAGGAAAGTCCCATCCGGACATGGGACGAAGCTTCAATCTTGTATCTTCATAGTCCAGGAGTCCAGCCAATGCTTATAGTCCGGTCATTCGGACACCCCCTAATCCGGGACTCCCTCAGTACCCCCCGAACCAGGCTTCAATGACGATGAGTCTCGCGCGCAGATTTGTCTTCGACATTGCAAGGAGGGTTCTTCTCCAAATTCCATATACCTGTTGCATAGTGTCCGGCTTCTGGTGAACGTTGCGCTCCTCGGCTTCTGTGCCCAATAATGGCAATCTTCCATGTGTCAAACAAATGCGAAAAGCCAGGGTATTTTTCTCATTTACCCCCCTAGCTGCGCAAATGAGCTGCCTATAAAAGAGACGGGGATTTAGATCCGAATCACCCCATCTTCCCTTCGCGAGCATTCATCAGAGCGCATTCGACAGAGATCCATTCCATCATGGCCAGTCGACGCAGCTCCTCCTCTCGCCCCCCAGCCCTTAGCCTGGAGATTAGGAGAGATGCTCCATCCTGCATAGCGAGCTAGTGGCGCTCCAGGCCAAGGGGTTTCTCCCCCCAGCCTACATGGCCCCGGTTCGAGCCAGGCTTGCCACCTATAATGGTGGAGAGCAAGCGGAGAGTGTCCACAATCCCTCCAAAGGAGAGCAGGTATGCCTTGTCCCCTATTTGATAAGAGGGCTCGGTTTTCCAATTCATCCGTTTCTCCGGGGGCTCCTGGAGTTCTACGGCCTCCAGTTGCACAATCTTACGCCTTCCTCCATATTGCATATTGCGGGCTTCGTAGACCTTTGTGAGCTGTTTTTGGGCATCGAGGCTCATTTCACGCTATGGAAGAAGCTGTTCTGCCTGGTGCCCCATTCTCAGGAGGGGTCGATATATCAAGTGGGCGGAGCCGAACTATGGCGCATCGCCGGGACCGGATATCTATCCGGAACCCCAAAGAAGGCGTCCGAAGACTGGCCTTCAGAATGGTTTTATATAGAAGATGTCCCCCTGTCGGACCCTGTTTGGATTGGCCTCCCTGAGTTCGATAATGCTCCTTTAAAGAAGCACCTAAGCTGGCGTCCATGGAGCCCTCAGAAGGAAAATGACAGGGACGTTCTTTACCTGATGAGCCGGATAAGTTTGTTAGCTCATTCCGGACTGACCATGATCGAGGTCATGGCCACATGCATTATGCGGGGGGTGCAGCTACTTCAGCATAGAGGCCACCCAATGTGGGATTTCAACGAGAAGGACGACGCCACCCGGTGCGGCCGAAAGGGGCCGAAATCGGTCGCCGCTCCAATAAAGATCTTGTCCGCTTTATACAATGGAGAAGAGGAGGAATTCCTCCGCATCAACCCGCGGGGCGGATTTTCTATGTACAATCCTCCAAGCTAGGTAAGTGGACACTTTCACTCGCCCATCCATTTCATATTCCCATAGTTAAGTATTCAGTCTAGCAATTTTAACGCAGGAGCTACGCCAGGCTGTAAAGGAGATAAACAACCCTCCTCCACAACCCGAGGACCCATAACGGTCCTTCGACCCGGACTCCCAAGAGGACCCAGACTTATCTGTGGAGCTGATCGATGAGGTATTTCATCAATTGAGCAAGGACAACACCTTAGTGGCCATTACGGCCGATTATCCCGGACTACTTCCAGCCTCACAAGTAACCGAGACCGAAGTCCCAGTACTTTTAAGATGATCTATCCGTGCTTATTTTTGATCACCATATATCAATGGCATTTTTGCAGGGGAAGTCCTTGAGGCGGAGGGTCGGGCCTGCGGTGGCCAGCCAACAAGGGGCAGCAAGGCCCAGCAGGCTGAAAAGAAGTGCGATCCGGATTGAGATGCCGACACAACGGTATGGCGTGCCATTTTATTCCCAAGTTTTATTCCATCAAGGTATACTAACGCTCGTGCTCTCTTCAGGAATAAGAGCGCTCGCCGGACTATATCCGGAGAGGTTGCCAATCGCGCCTCCACTAGCCAGGCTCCAAGGCCGGGTCCGGAAGCGGAGGCGAACACGAGGAGCGCACCGGACGCTCCTCCGTCAGAGGATGCGGACGGGCTATCTGCCACCAATTCCGAGGTGGAGAGTGCCATGAACCACAGGCGTCGCCGGACAGTTCTTCGTGACGCTTGTTTCTCCCAAGAGGCATTGGATGCCTTCAATACGGGAGATGCGTACCTCCGTGCCGCTCAAGATGGTCTAACCAGAGCCGCGGAGCAGTATGTAAAAGACATACGGGTGAGAAAATTTGATGGTTGTATATGTCAGTAGCCCCCGAGACTTGAAACAATCAGCATAACTGATTTAAGGATCGTTTGTTATGCAGGATCTTACGGAAAAGAATACCGAACTGTCCCAGGAGCTGGAAGAGTGCAAAGCCCAACTTGAGGCTACACTAGCCGCGGCAGGGGAGGCTAAGGAGACCCCCTCTGGTAATATATGCTTCGAAAGATAAGTATGTTGTGAAGTGCGGCATGTGTGCGAATCTGACAATAACATTGCAGATGGCGCCGGGGTGGATCCGGACAAGCAACAACTCTTGCGCCGGTTAAAGGCCGGCGAGAGCGTGCTTACGAGGGTGAGGCAGGAGAAGAATGATCTCCAAGATGCCAACACCTAGGTGGGCGAGGAACTAAAGGATGTTCGTGTTCAGCTGTCGGACTGTGTGAAGGAGAATCGGCGGCTTCGACGTGGCATTTTTAGTAAGTGCTTGAACAAATTTCGAAAAAAAAGTTCGGCGAGGAAGTCGATTGACAGAGTTATGTCTGTAGGTATGCAAACAGGTCGGCCTGGAGAGGAAATGCCCGGTTCTACGGGTGACCTTCTTCCCGAGCTCTCACAACTGCACGAACGAGTTCGGCAAGTAATGCAAGGCGTCGCCCAGGCCTTGTGGCCATCCGTCTCCATGCCCGAAGGCCTTGGAGAGCTTGCAGAGAAGCTGAAGGAAGCACGGCGGCGCTTCCGATTATGGAAGATATCGGCCTGCCGTCAAGGCACCAGGGAGGCCTGGGCCATGGTGAAGACGCGGTACACGAAGGCTGACCCAAACCACATGGCCGAGGTCGGACCCGTGGGGCCTGATGGGAAGGAGATCCCTGTGAGTTTAGTGTACGACCAGGTAGCGTTGGCCGCCAAATATTCCCAACAGGACTGTAAACTAGACAGCCTATTGGATTGTATTGAAGAGGAATATACCCAGTATAATTGACTATGTAATTTAAGATGACATGTAAAATGCCTTCTAGCCGGATTGTAGATCGTTTGTCATGGCGGACCTTTTCGCTTCAACCTCGGGACCCGATAGTCCGGAGTGTGTCCGAATACCCTCTCGGTTATGTAAGAACCGGGGCATGCGAGGAGACCAGGCGTAGGGGTCATTAGTGCTTGAACATACAAGTGCCCAACTAGTTATGTTATATTACATGGTTAGCAAGAAAAATCTTCCAGGGAGAATAGTTCCGTTAGGGGTTCCTTTCCCTGGAAGGCATGCCCTAAAGTGCATGTCCGGACTGCGAAAAAAGCAGAAAAGCATCTGGGGGCGGATAAATAAACGAGTGAGAAATCATTTTTAGTTCACCGACCGAATATTCCCTTAAGAACGCTAGCTTTCGGCTTCACCCAGTCGGAGGTACACATCCGGCTGACCCGGCAGTAACAATCACAGAGGTGCTCCCTTTACCGCCTAGCCGAACAATCGGGAACGTAGGGGTAAGCACAGGAGCCAAGCAACCCATCTTGGCCAAAACTTAATTCATATCAATGCATATAATGGTGAATAAAAGGTACATGCGTAAGTGTGACACATGTGTTGGGCATGAGGCCCGTGTAAACAAGCTTCTGTGAAAGAAGCCCCCAGGTATAATGAGCGTGGATAACGCGTCAATTGTGTGTGAACAATGCGCGAACGTGCCCTTAAAGGCTGTAAGAGAAAGCGAGGGAGAAGGAGAGAAATATAAGACAGCAAATGTGTAAAAAATAGACAAAGGAAGGAGACGAACACAGAGTCCGATGCTAGGCATAGAATCTTCGGAGACGGGCTGCGTTCCACGGGTTCGGCTTGAGTCAGTTATCCGATCCATCTCTCAGACGGTACGCTCCACCAGTCAGGACTTGGTCAATAATGAAGGGACCTTCCCATTTGGGCTTGAGTTTGTCCTTTTTCTTGTCTGGGAGGCGTAGAACTAACTCGCCAACGTTGTAAGTTTTGGCCCGTACTTCTCTGCTTTGATATCTTCGAGCCTGCTGTTGATAGAATGCGGAACGGGATTTTGCCACGTCACGCTCCTCCTCCAAGGCGTCCAAACTGTCCTGCCGATCGAGTTCGGTTTCTCTTTCTTCGTACATGCGCACCCGAGGTGGAGCGGACGCGCGACCTGGAGCGCGCCGTGCTGGTAAGTCTTCTTTCTTCCTCGTACTTTCTTTTTTGTGGGGGCGCGCCGGCGCACCCACTGGGTGTAGCCCCCGAGGTTCGGGCCAACTACATAGTAGTTGGGTCGAATCTTTAGAGCGTCAGCCTTGTTTTTGACTTCTGATTTCTTCAGCATCTCGACGCCTTCCCGGTTGCCGCCTACAACCGTCTCCTAGGCAAGCATCAGGAGCTCGTGGAGCAGCTCGCCGACAAGGAGGAGGAGCTCCGCGTCGCCGCAGGTACTCTTGTGCTCTTTTTTAGTGGAGGCGCGCTAGCGCACCCACGGGGTGTAGCCCCCGAGATTCGTGCCAACTGTGTATATGTTGGGCCAAATCTTAAGTCTTGCTTTTTTCTTCTGCTAAATCCTTCTTTTTCACAGCAAAGGTGCTGTCCTGGCGGACTCGGCTGCTCCGGGCCGGTCATCATTATGACCGGCTTGTTGCCGATACCAGCCGTCTTGCCGTCGAGGTGGCGCAGGCGAGGGCGGAGGCAGCCGCGGCCCGGCTGTCTCTTGACGAGGCCAACCGGCTGCATGAGCAGCTGGCGGGTCACCAGAGCCGTCTTGAGGCCGAGGTGGAGCTCCTTAAGGCGGAGGCCGCCAAGGTGGTGGAGACGCAGCAAGCCCTGGTCGAGACGGACCAGCAGCGCGGCCAGCTGGCCGATGACAAGGGCCGGCTCCAGGCCGAGGTGGATCGCCTACGGTGGCAGGTCACCACGGCTGAGCGGGCCTGTCAGGACGAAGCCTGTCGCCGCGAGGCGGCCGAGAAGGCGACCGAAGACAAGGACGCCGAGCTGAAGGCGGCCATTGCCAAGGCCGCCAATCTGGAGAAGGCGCTCGAGGAGCGCGACCGCACAATGGAGCGCGACCGCACAATGGCGTGGTACGTTGCTTGAGGCGCAACACCTGGAAGAGTCCTTCTCCAGTAAGTGTTGTTTCTTGTAGTTTGCTAGGTCGGGATCCGACCTTTCTTCCTTGTTGTTCTTCTAACTTGCTTCTTCCTTTGTGGCAGGGGCCTTCCCGGAGACTCATCGGCTGGCGACGGAAGCCGTCCGCTATCAGCACGACCCAACCGGCGTCATTGGGTCCGGGACGGATCCGCGGACGGCCTGGACCTTCCTGGAGATCATCCCCGCTGCTGAGGCCCGCCTGTGGGTCCTGGGGACGCAGATGGAGCGGCTGTCCCGGGCCGGCACCGTGATGACGACGACCCTTTGGCCGGGCATCGTCGTGCCGAGCAGCTTCACGCGCCTGGCGCGCTGGTTGGAGACGGGCCCGGACCGTCTTGGCGAGTGGCGTGTCTTCGCCGCTCGTGCTAGTGCCGAGATGGCGCTCTGGTTTGCGTTGTCTTGGCATCCGAATCTTCAGCTAGACGCGCTGATGGGCCAGCGGGCCGGCTCGGAGCAGTTGCTGCAGGAGCAGGCCGCCTCCCGGGCCAGCTACATCGCCGAGTTCGCCTTCCACAACGAGTTCCATCCAGAGCAGACGGAAGACGGCAGGGTCGTGGATGGCGACGACTACGGCTTGCTTCTCCATGATCCAGAGGGGAGCTCGGAGGAGACGGGCGTCTACAGTGACGTGGATGCCGAGGAGGACACGGCGACTCGCCGGACCTGGAGGTCGCTAGGGGAGGGCCGTCGACTTCGCGACGCCACGCTAGAGGTGCCTGAGATAGTTTGCAAAATTTGTGAAGTACCAGGTCCACCCACCCACTGGGTTTTTTAGGGTGTAATGAAGTCCGGCCGTGAGCCTTTTGTTAAATATTTGTGTGTGAATGTCGTGAGTGCCTTTGCTTTTTGCCTTCCATTTTCGGACCGATTTCATGCGCTTTCCCTTTCTCAAACCTCCCCC
>NC_041387.1:463287541-463378741 GCF_002162155.2 Triticum dicoccoides | reverse complement strand
GCGAGTCAGACGACCGAGGCTCCGGTCCATGACAAGGAGTTTGATTCTTTGAAAGGAGCGCGCAGGACTTGGGTCCATCAAAATGTTGAGCGTGAGTGAAACACCCACTGGTCGGCTGGCGGCAATCCGGCGAAGCCTATTGGCGAGAAGCCGGTTGTGCGGCTGTTCATTTGATGAATGGCGGGCCGGCTTGATCGACCCGGCAGCCTTTGACTTAGTGTATGAAGCGTAAAGGAGCTTTGGCCCGTTGTGCTTGCCAGCCGACAGCCAAAGCTGGATCTGTGGCTTTAGGGCGAAGTGGGGGACCGCGGTATCCTAACTTTCTCAGGAATCACCAAGTAAGGCGGCGAGGTGGCGACCGAGTCGGCCAGTCCCTGAGCCTCCGGGTCGAGCAAGTCAGACCGGTGGCCGGGTTCAGTGGTATATTGATGCAGAAAAAATAGGGACACAATAAATTGGTCTGCAAAAGGTAGCCCCCGAGTCTCGTTCGGGGACCCCATAGTTTCATGCATTTACAAAAGGCAACGATACATACATTCGTGCGGCTAACTGTAAAATGGGCGGAGGAGTTCCACGTTCCACGGCCGTGTCGTTTCTTCACTGGCGGTGTCCTCCTTGCGCTTCTTTGACTTGCGTGCATCGATGAGGTAGTAGGCGTTGCGATCGCGCAAGGCCCTGCTCACGATGATGGGCCCTCCCATGGAGGGGACAACTTGTGTTGGCCTGCCTGTTCTTGGACGAGTCAGAGGACGAGGTTGCCCTCGCGGAATGCAAGGGGCTTGATCTTCTTGCTGTGGTAGTGCCTCAGGCCTTGCTGGTATTTGGCCGAGCGACTAAGCGCCAGGAGGCGTGCTTCTTTGAGCAGGTCGACGCCATCTTCATGGGCTTCTCTGGCTTCGGCTTCGGTGTACATCACAACGCGCGGTGAGTCGAACTCGACGTCGGTCGGGATGATGGCCTCGGCTCCGTAGACGAGGAAGGAGTGAACCCGGTCGACCAATTCGGCATGGTGCGAAGACTCCAGAGAATGGCCGAGAACTCGTCGAGCCGGCTGCCGGGTGAGCGGATGAGTGGATCGATGAGTCGCGGCTTGATGCCGGACAGGATGAGTCCGTTTGCCTGCTCGACCTGCCCGTTGGACCGCAGATGCGCAATGGAGGCCAGGTCGAGGCGGATGCCGGGGATGGAGCAGTATTGCTCGAGTGCTCCCTTGGTGAAGTTGGTGCCGTTGTTGGTGATGATGTTGTTCGGCATGCCATAGCGCACCGCTATGTCCTTGATGAACCGGACGGCTATTGGCCCGTCCAGCTTCTGGATTGGTCTTGCCTCGATCCACTTGTTGAATTTGTCCACTACCACCAGCAAGTGCGTCATGCCGCCTCGAGCGGTTTTCAACGGTCCCACCATGTCGAGTCCCTAGACTGCGAAGGGCCAGGTGATCGGTATGGTGCGGAGTGCTGACGCTGGCTGGTGGCTGCATTTGCTAAAGCGCTGGCACCCTTCACACTTGAGAAAGAGCAACTCGGTGTCTTCGAGGGCCGTGGGCTAGTAGAAACCGTGGCGGAACGCCTTGGCCACCAGGGATCGCGATGCGGCATGGTGCTCGCACTGGCCCTGGTGGATGTCGAGGAGGATGTTGATGCCTTGTTCATGCTCGACGCAGCACTGGAACACGCCGGTGGAGCTGCGCTTGACGAGCTCGTTGTTGATGATGTTGTAGGTGGACGCCCGGCGCTGCACCTGCCGAGCTTCGGTCTCGTCCATGGGGAGAACCCCGTTCTCCAGAAATTCTGATATTGGGAGGGCCCAAGATGGAGCTGTAACCACGGCGAAGACGGCCACCAGGGTGGGTTCCGTGTCCGCAGCCCCCGAGCCGGGTTGAGCAGCCCCCGGGTCAGGGATGGAGACGGCCGGGTCCGGGTCGATGGTGGCCGGGTTGAGCTGAGCAGCCCTCGGGCCGGGTTCAGTAGTCCCCGGACCGACTTGAGGTGCGGCCGGGTCATCTGGAACATGAATGGACTCGGAGTCCGGTGATGGATTGAAACGTCTCCAACGTATCTATAATTTATGAAGCATTCATGCTATTTTATTATCTGTTTTGAATGATTATGGGCTTTATTATACACTTTTATATTACTTTTGGGACTAAGCTATTAACCGGAGGCCCAACACATATTGCTGTTTTATTGCCTGTTTTAGTATTTCGAAGAAAAGGAATATCAAATGGAGTCCAAATGGAATGAAACCTTCGGGAGCATGATTTTTAGGAAGAATATGATCCGGGAGACTTGGAGTTCACGTCAGAAGATCCTTCAGGAGGCCACGAGATAGGGGGGGTGCCCACCCCCCTGGGCGCGCCCTACCCTCTCGTGGGCCCCTCGAGGCTCCCCTGACCGACTTCTTTCACCTATATAAGCCTATGTACCCTAAAAACATCGACGGAGAAGAGAGATCGGGGGTTCCGCCGCCGCAAGCCTCTGTAGCCACCAAAAACCTCTCGGGAGCCCGTTCTGGCACCCTGCCAGAGGGGGAACCCATCACCGGTGGCCATCTTCATCATTCCGGCGCTCTCCATGACGAGGAGGGAGTAGTTCACCCTCGGGGCTGAGGGTATGTACCAGTAGCTATTGTTTGATCTCTCTCTCTCTTGTGTTCTCTCTATGGCACGATCTTGATGTATCGTGAGCTTTGCTATTATAGTTGGATCTTATGATGTTTCTCCCCCCTCTACTCGCTTGTGATGAATTGAGTTTTCCTCTTGAAGTTATCTTATCGGATTGAGTTTTTAAGGATTTGAGAACACTTTATGTCTTGCCGTGTTTATCTATGGTGACAATGGGATATCATGTGCCACTTGTTGTATGTTTTGGTGACCAACTTGCGGGTTCCTCCCAAGAACCTATGCATAGGGGTTGGCACACGTTTTCATCTTGACTCTCCGGTAGAAACTTTAGGGCACTCTTTGAAGTACTTTGTGTTGGTTGAATAGATGAATCCGAGATTGTGTGATGCATATCATATAATCATGCCCACGTAGACTTGAGGTGACAATGGAGTATCTAGGTGACATTAGGGTTTTGATTGATTTGTGTCTTAAGGTGTTATTCTAGTATGAACTCTATGATGGATTGAGCGGAAAGAATAGCTTCATGTTATTTTACTACGAGCTCTTGAATAGATAGATGAAAAAGGAAAACTTTGAGGTGGTTTCGTACCCTACCATAATCTCTTCGTTTGTTCTCCTCTCTTAGTGTCTTTTTAGTGACTCTTTGTTGCATGTTGAGGGATTGTTATATGATCTATCTATGTTATTATTGTTGAGAGAACTTGCACTAGTGAAAGTATGAACCTTAGGCCTTGTATCCTACCATTGCAATACCGTTTACGCTCACTTTTATCATTAGTTACCTTGCTGTTTTTATAATTTCAGATTACAAATACCTTTATCTACCATCCCTATTGCACTTGTATCACCATCTCTTCGCCGAACTAGTGCACCTATACAAATTACCATTGTATTGGGTGTGTTGGTGACACAAGAGACTCTTTGTTATTTGGTTGCAGGGTTGTTTGAGAGAGACCATCTTCATCCTACGCCTCCCACGGATTGATAAACCTTAGGTAATCCACTTGAGGGAAATTTGCTATTGTCCTACAAACCTGTACTCTTGCAGGCCCAACAACGTCTACAAGAAGAAGGTTGTGTAGTAGACATCAAGCTCTTTTCTGGCACCGTTGCTGGGGAGGTGAGTGCTTGAAGGTATATCTTTAGATCTTGCAATCGAATCTTTTTGTTTCTTGTCTTATCACTATTTAGTTTATAAAAGAAAACTACAAAAAAATGGAATTGAGTTTGTCTCATACGCTTCACCTTTTTAATATCTTTCGTGAGTATGATGAAAACGAAAATTGTGCTCAAGTGCTAGAAGAAGAATTACATAGAATGCTTGGCATGAAATATGTGAATGATGAGCATGGTTGCAATGTTGTTAGTATGAATTCCTTGAATATCCATGATGCTAATGATATGCAAAGCCACAAGCTTGGGGAAGCTATGTTTGATGAATATGATATTTTTTGTCCCCCAAGCTTTGATGAGAATATTTATTATGATGAAAGCATGCCTCATATTTGTGATGATTATATTAATGAAAGTGGGTTTGCAAGAGTGTCAACTTTAGGAAGTAGTGATCCCACTATTTTGGAGGATGTTGAATCTTATTGTGATGAACTTGAAAGTGGATTTGGAAGAGTGTCAACTTTATTTAGTGATGATTCCATTATTTCGGAAGAGGTTCCAATTGATTATGAGAACAAAGTTGCTATCTATGATGATTATTGTGATGACTTGTATGCTATTAGGAATAATGATAACCATGAAACTTGTCATCATGATTTTAGTTTTCAATTGGATTATGCCTCACATGATAATTATTTTGTTGAGTTTGCTCCCACTACTATTAATGAGAAGAATTTTGCTTATGTGGAGAGTAGTAAATTTTCTATGCTTGTAGATCATGAAAAGAATGCTTTAGGTGCTGGTTATATTGTTGAATTCATTCATGATGCTACTGAAAATATGCTTGTAGGAATTGCAATAATGTCAAGTTTCCTCTCTATGTGTTGAAAACCTTGAAGTTATGCTTGTTTTGCCTTCCTATGCTAGTTGATTATTGTTCCCATAAGTTTTTTGCTCACAAAATCCCTATGTATAGGAAGTGGGTTAGGCTTAAATGTGCTAGTCATATGCTTTATGATGCTCCCGTTATGTTTCAATTCTTATCTTTTATGTGAGCATCATTGTCATCATCATGCCTAGCTAGAAAGGCATTAAAGAAAAGCGCTAGTTGGGAGGCAACCAAACTTTACTTTTGTTCCTTCCTTTTTGTTCCTGTTTAGTAATAAATAATTCATCTAGGTTTTGGTTAGATGTTCTTTTATGTTTTAATTAGTGTTTGTGCCAAGTAGGACCTTTGGGAAGACTTGGGTGAAGTCTTTATGATCTTGCTGTAAAAAACATAAACTTTAGCACTCACGAGAATAGCTGCCATTTTTTTACTGAAGAGTTCTTTTAGGTTGATTCTTTTTGCAGATGATTAATAGACAAATTCCGCAGGTCCAGAAATTTATTTCAGAATTGTTTGAGTTCCATAAGTATTTGTTTGATACAGATTACTACAGACTGTTCTGTTTTTAACAGATTCTGTTTTCATTGAGTTGTTTGCTTATTTTGATGAATCTATGAGTAGTATCGGAGGGTATGAACCATAGAGAAGTTATAATACAGTAGGTTTAACACAACTATGAATTTAGAATGAGTTCATTACAGCACCTAAGTGGTGGTTTTATTTTCTTATACTAACGGAGCTTACGAGTTTTGTTTTGAGTTTAATGTGGTTGAAGTTTTCAAGTTTTGGGTAAAGAATCGATGGACTATGGAATAAGGAGTGGCAAGAGCCTAAGCTTGGGGATGCCCAAGGCACCCCAAGGTAATATTGAAGGACAACCAAGAGCCTAAGCTTGGGGATGCCCCGGAAGTCATCCCCTCTTTCGTCTTCGTTCATCGGTAACCTTACTTGGAGCTATATTTTTTTTCGCCACATGATATGGTTTTATTTGGAGCGTCATTTTATTTTGTTAGTATTTGTTTTCTGTTATTTATAATAATGTTTTGCATCTTTATTTTCAATAAAAATGTCAAGGATAGCCTTTACGATGCTTATTTTGCTAGTATACATGTTGCTGTTTGAAAACAGAAAGTTTACCGCCGTTGCAAAAAATCCCTAGAAAAGTCAGAGAGTGATATAATGTGGAATCTTTTTGAATAATGAGCTATGATAAATCTTATACAGCGTAGTATTTTTCTTATAATTTTTGGATTTAGGGAAGTATGATGAATCTTGCATTCTTTACAGACTGTACTGTTTTGCCAGAATGCTGTTATGATTGCATTGTTTGCATATGTTTGCTTGATTAATGATTATATTTGAGGATATGAGTGTTAAATATGCAGAGGCATTTAGTATGCAATGTTGAATAATAATTTTAGTGATTTGTTACATCAAAAAAATGATAAGGTTTTGCATTGGTTTATACTAACCTATCTCACGAGTTCTTGTTGAGTTTGTTGTGGATGAAGCTTTTGATAAAAAGAAGAGAAACCATGATATGTGAGGAATTAAGGAGACATAAAAGCTCAAGCTTGGGGATGCCCAAGGCACCCCAATGTAATATTGCAAGAAGTCTCAAGCATCTACGCTTGGGGATGCCCGGTAGGCATCCCACCTTTTTTCTTCAACAACTATCGGTTAGTATCGATTGAACCTAAGTTTTTGCTTCTTCACATGAGTTGTGCTATCCTTGCAATGTCATTTTATTGTGCCTTGCTTGCTATTTGAATAAAATACCAAGATCTGAAATTCTTAAATGAGAGAGAGTCTTCACATAGTTACATAATTATCTTGCTACTCATTGATCTTCAATTATATCTTGTTGGAGTAGTTTTTCATCTACTCGTGTGCTTCACTCATATCCTATGAGTAAATGGTTGAATGAGTTTAATTCCTTAAATCTGAAATTTTATATGTTTCATTTGCTTACCCATGGGGAGTAATGACTTCACATCTATGAAGTAGAGGTTTATTGAAGGTTAGCAAGCATTGTATTGGTCATTTGGACAATTCATGAAAGAATATTGAAGGAAGAGAGATTTCACATATAAATATACTATCCTAGACATCTTTTAATATTGTGAGCACTCATTAAGTATGACATGCTAAAGAGTTGATGTTGGACAAGGAAGACAACGTAATGGGTTATGTTTTCTCACATCTCAGTTAAAGTATATTGTCATGGATCATTCAAACATGTTGAGCTTGCCTTTCCCCCTCATGCTAGCCAAAATTCCTTGCACCAAGTAGAGATACTACTTATGCTTCCAAATATCCTTAAACCTAGTTTTTGCCATGAGTGCCACCATACCTACCTATATGCGGTATTTACCTCCCGTTCCGAGTAAATTTGCATGTGCCAAACTCTAAACCTTCAAATAATATTCTGTTTTGTATGCCCGAATCGCTCATGTAGCGACTGGGGGCTGTCAGTATCTTCCATGCTAGGTGGGTTATTCTCAAGAGGAGTGGACTCCGCTCCTCATTCACGAGAAAAATGGCTAGTATCCGGGATGCCCAGTCCCATGATCAAAAGATCAATTCAAATCAAAATTAATTGCAAACAAAACTCCCCCAGGTTTGATGTTAGTTGGAGGCACCCGTTATTTCGGGCAAGCCATGGATTGATGATTGTTGGTGGAGGGGGAGTAAAAACTTTTACCATTCTGTTTGGGAACCGCCTATAATGTATGTAGTATGGAAGATATTGGGAACTCTTGGTTGTTATGTTGACAATGAGATCATACCTCTCAAAATTATTTATCTCTATTTCAAAATTGAGCTCTGGCACCTCTACAAATCCCTGCTTCCCTCTGCGAAGGGCCTATCTTTTACTTTATGTCTTTTACTTTTATGCAAGAGTCAAGGTGATCTTCACCTTTACCTTTTTCATTTTATCCTTTGGCAAGCACTTTGTGTTGGGGTGATCCTGATATATATATATCCAATGGAATGTAATTTAGCATGAACTATTATTTTTGACATCACCCAAAGATGAATACGTTGGGAGGAAACACTATAAGCCCCTATCTTTCTCAGTGTTCGATTAAGACTTCATAACCACAAGTATTGCGTGAGTGTTAGCAATTGTAGAAGACTATATGATAGTTGAGTACGTGGAGTTTGCTATTCCTTAAAATAAGATGAATTGCAATTGTTTGATGACTAAGAATGAAGTTTGCTAGTTTTCAAGAAAGTTTGTGATCTATGCTTTAACATGTGAATAGCTTGTTACTTGATCGTGAGAAGTTTTATGAGATGGACTACTGTTATGACATATAAACATGCTAGAAAAAGGTGATTGAAATTATCATTGATCAAACTTGTGCACCTTATAGCATTCACACTTCATAAATTCTTTCTTTATCATTTACCTACTCGAGGACGAGTAGGAATTAAGCTTGGGGATGCTGATACGTCTCCAACGTATCTGTAATTTATGAAGCATTCATGCTATTTTATTATCTATTTTGAATGATTATGGGCTTTATTATACACTTTTATATTACTTTTGGGACTAACCTATTAACCGGAGGCCCAGCCCATATTGCTGTTTTATTGCCTGTTTCAGTATTTCGAAGAAAAGGAATATCAAACGGAGTCCAAACGGAATGAAACCTTCGGGAGCGTGATTTTTAGGAAGAATATGATCCGGGAGACTTAGAGTTCACGTTAGAAGATCCTTGAGGAGGCCACGAGATAGGGGGGTGCGCCCACCACTCTGGGCGGGCACTACCCTCTCGTGGGCCCCTCGAGGCTCCCCCGACCGACTTCTTGTGCCTATATAAGCCTACGTACCCTAAAAACATCGACGGAGAAGAGAGATCGGGAGTTCCGCCACCGCAAGCCTCTGTAGCCACCAAAAACCTCTCGGTAGCTTGTTCCGGCACCCTGCCGGAGGTGGAACCCATCACTGGTGGCCCTCTTCATCATCCCGGTGTTCTCCATGACGAGGAGGGAGTAGTTCACCCTCGGGGCTAAGGGTATGTACCAGTAGCTATTGTTTGATCTCTCTCTCTCTCTCGTGTTCTCTCTATGGCACGATCTTCATGTATCACGAGCTTTGCTATTATAGTTGGATCTTATGATGTTTCCCCCCCTCTACTCTCTTGTGATGAATTGAGTTTTCCTCTTGAAGTCATCTTATCGGATTGAGTCTTCAAGGATTTGAGAACACTTGATGTATGTCTTGCCGTGTTTATCTGTGGTGACAATGGGATATCATGTGCCACTTGATGTATGTTTTGGTGACCAACTTGCGGGTTCCGCCCATGAACCTATGCATAGGGGTTGGCACACGTTTTCGTCTTGACTCTCTGGTAGAAACTTTGGGGCACTCTTTGAAGTACTCTGTGCTGGTTGAATAGATGAATCCGAGATTGTGTGATGCATATCGTATAATCATGCCCACAGATACTTGAGGTGACAATGGAGTATCTAGGTGACATTAGGGTTTTGGTTGATTTGTATCTTAAGGTGTTATTCCAGAATCAACTCTATGATGGATTGAGTGGAAAGAATAGCTTCATGTTATTTTATTACGAGTTCTTGAATAGATAGATCAAAAAGGATAACTTTGAGGTCGTTTCGTACCCTACCATAATATCATCATTTGTTCTCCGCTATTAGTGTCTTTGGAGTGACTCTTTGTTGCATGTTGAGGGATTGTTATATGATCTATCTATGTTATTATTGTTGTGAGAACTTGCACTAGTGAAAGTATGAACCTTAGTACTTGTTTCCTACCATTGCAATACCGTTTATGCTCACTTTTATCATTAGTTACCTAGCTGTTTTTATAATTTCAGATTACAAATACCTTTATCTACCATCCATATTGCACTTGTATCACCATCTCTCCGCCGAACTAGTGCACCTATACAAATTACCATTGTATTGGGTGTGTTGGGGACACAAGAGTCTCTTTGTTATTTGGTTGCAGGGTTGTTTGAGAGAGACCATCTTCATCCTATGCCTCCCACGGATTGATAAACCTTAGGTCATCCACTTGAGGGAAATTTTCTACTGTCCTACAAACCTGTGCACTTGCAGGCCCAACAACGCCTACAAGAAGAAGGTTGTGTAGTAGACATCATGGCTTGATGGACGGCTTGTGCAGGTGCTCGACGGAGATGCCGGACAGGATGGCTTGTCGTGATGAGGCAATCTTGGCAAGCGTGTCAGCTGCTTCGTTCTCCGCGCGCGGGACATGGAGGAATTCGCAGCCCTCGAAGGATCCGGACAGCTTCTGGACAAGGAATCGATAGCTTGCCATGTTGGAGTCGTGGGCATCCCATTCGCCGGAGCGCTCCTGCACCACCAGGTCCGAGTCGCCGTAGCACAGAATGCGCCGGATGCCAAGTTCCTTGGCGAGCCAGAGGCCGTGCACAAGGGCTTCATATTCGGCGACGTTGTTGGATGCGGCGAAGTGGATCTGGAGCGCGTAGCGGAGCCGGTCACCCTTCGGGGATAACAGTATGATGCCGTCCCCCAAGCCAAGTCGCATATTGGACCCGTCGAAGTGCATGCGCCAGTGCGTCGAGTCGGGAGGCGGCGGCAAGTACTGGGTCTCAGTCGAGTCAACAAGGAAGTCGGCCAGGGCTTGAGACTTTATCGTGGTGCGGGGCTCATAGAGGATGGTGTGGCCGGCTAGGTGGATCGCCCACTTGGCGTCCCAGCACCCGATGATTTCTCCGATAGGCGCCGTGCTGACGGCGGTGACGCCGTGCTCTTGGAAGTACTGCTTCAGCTTCTTGGCGGTGAGGTACACGCTGTAACACATCTTCTGGTAGTGCGGGTAGTTCTGCTTGGATATGGGGAGCACCTCGCTCAGGTAGTAGACTGGACGCTGGACGGCTTGGATCTTGCCATTCTCTGGTGGCTCGACCACCAGCACCATGCTGACCGCCCACGAGGTCGCGGCAATGTAGAGCAACAGCGGCTCCTTGTCGGTCGGCGCGGCCAGGACTGGTGCGGTGGAGAGCATGTGCTTGAGGTCTTGGAAGGCCTCATCTGTCTTGCTGTTTCATTCGAACGTGCTTGTCTTCTTCATCAGCTAGTAGTAGCGCCCTCTCGCCCAGCCGGCTTAGAAATCGGCTGACCGAGGCCAAGCACCCGGTGAACTTCTAGACGTCGCGCAACCAAGCCGGCTTGCGCATGCGCTCGATGGCCTTGATCTTCTCCGGGTTCGCCTCAATGCCGCGTTCTGAGACGAGGAAGCCGAGTAGCTTTCTGGTCGGGACACCGAAGACGCATTTTCCGGGTTAAGCTTGACCTTGTATTCGCGGAGGTTGGCGAATGTTTCCTTCAAATCATCGAGGAGCGTGAGGTGCTGCTTGGTCTTCACCATGATGTCGTCCATGTATACGTGGATATTGCGGCCGAGTTGCGGCAGCAGGCATTTCTGCAAGCAGCATTGGAAGGTGGCACCGGCGTTCTTCAAGCCGAACGACATGGTGATGTAGCAATACTCCCCAAAGGGCGTGATGAAGGACGTCTTCAGGGCATCAGCCGGAGTAAGCGTCCAGGAAGGACAGGAGCTCGCACCCGGCGGTCGAGTCGATGACTTGGTTGATCCATGGGAGAGCAAACGGATCCTTGCGACAGGCCTTGTTAAGGCTGGTGTAGTCGATACACATGCGCCAGGTCTTGTTTTTCTTCAGGTGAGGACTGGATTGGCTAGCCACTCGGGGTGAAACACTTCCATTATGAAGCCGGCCGCCAAAAGCTTAACGACCTCTTCACCAATGGTTCTTCTCTTCTCTTCGTAAAATCATCATAGGGGTTGACGGACAGTCTTGGCGTCCTTGCGGACGTGAAGTTTGTGCTCGGTGTACTTCCTCGGGATACTCGACATGTCGTTGGGGGTCCATGCGAAGATATCCCGATTCTCACGGAGGAAGTCGACGAGCTTGCCTTCCTATTTGCTGTCGAGGCGGGCGCCTACCACAACGTACTTGCTGCAGCTGGGGTGTTCTGGGTTGAGCTTCACTTTCTTGGTCTGCTTGGAGGGCTTGAAGGCGGCCTCGTCGGCCGGGGTCCGGGGTCGGGATTGACACTGTGGAGGCCTCGCCTGCCAGGGCGACGATCCGGTCGAGCTGGCACCGCTCCTCGGCAATGACCAGCGACTCGGCCAACTTGGCGTTGTGTCGGGCGCACTCCAGGGACTTGCGGTAGTCGCCGGTGACGGTGATGATGTCCTTGGGGCCCGACATCTTCATCTTTAGGTACGCGTAGTGGGGAACCGCCATGAACTTGGCGAGCGCGGGCCGATCCAGCAATGCATGATACGTGCTGGACATGTCCACCACCTCGAACCAGACCGGTTCGCACTGGAAGTGGCTGCTGTCGCCGAACAGGACATCGAGCCGGACCCGGCCAATGGGAGAGTAGGAGAGGCCGGGCATGATGCCATGGAAGATTGTCCATGTAGGCTCCAGGTCCTCGGCCTTGAGGCCGAGCTTGCTTATTGTGTCGCGGTAGAGGATGTTGATGCTACTGCCGCCGTCGATGAGGACTCGTGAGAACTTGCATGTGTGACGCGCGACGATGGTGGGGTTAAGGACAAGGGCGTATCCAGCCGGACTCGTCATGACCGCCCGGTGATCCTGCCGGGTCCAGGTGATCGGGCGATCCGACCAGTGCATGAAATCCGGCTTGGCTGGGACGACAGTGCTCACCTCCTACCGAAGAAGGCGCTCGCTGCGCTTGTCGTCGCCGAGGCTGGTGAAGATGACGTAGGCTGTGTTCTGCTCCGGGTAGTCGTCGTTCCGCATCGCGCCACTAGCGGAGGCTGTGGTGGAGGCGGAGGCGGCTGTCCCGCGCCTGGAGCTGGAGCCGGAGCCGGAGGAGGCGGGACGTCTCCCCTCATGATGCACTTCGTGATGGCGCACTGCCGAAGCGTGTGCGTGGAGGGTCTTGCGCCGCGGTGGTGCTTGCATGGGGCGTCGAGCATCTCTTCGAAACTCATGGCGGGTTGCCACGCCATCTTGCCGGTCTGCCAGCACTTCGCCGCCAGGTCCGCCGCGGGCTCGGCGGCCGCAACGAGCCGGTTGTCGTGACGCTGCGCCAGCTAGTCGGCCTTGCACTTGTTATTCTCGTGATGCTGCTGCCGGCTGCTTTCGCCGGCCGGCTTCGGGGGAGGAACCGGCTTCGCCTTGCCGGCTTCATCTAGCACCACCTGGATCTTCATGGTGGAGTCAGTGTTGGAGTACTTGTCCGCCGTCACCATGAGCGTGGCCATGGTGGCCGGCTCAGAACGTAAGAGCTCGTGCTTGAGGAGGGTGCCGTCTCGGCACCTACTGACGAAGTACTGGATCGCCTGGACTTCATGGACGCCCTCGCAGCTGTTTCAAAGCTCGGTCCAGCATGCGAGGTACTCGCGACCGGTCTCCGTCGGCTCCTGCACGCACATGGCGAGTTGGCTAGGGAGACCGGGTCGTTGGTAGGTCCCCGTGAAGTTGCGGACAAAGGCCTCCTGGAAGTCGACCCACGTGTTGATGCTGCCCATCGGCAGACTGTTCAACCACGTGTGGGCCGACCCCTGAAGCATTAGCGGTGCGTAGCACACGGCGAGACAGTAATTGGCACCGGTGATGCCAATGGCCGTGGTGTAGTCGGTGAGCTAGTCTTCTGGATTTACGGTCCCGTTGTACTTGGGGGTGTCGTGGGGGAGCATGAACCCTTTGGGGAAGGGCTCCTCCCAGATGCGTTGGCCGAAGTACGCCGGCCCGATAGCGCCGCTCTCCTCCACCTCCAGGGAGCGAGCGAGCTGATCGAGGCGGTGGCAAGTGTCGGCGTCGTCGATGGCGCGCGGGCCGATTCGACTGGCGGCTTGGCCCCAAGGGGCCGGGTTGGTGGGAGTCGGACGCCGGCCAGGCTGGTCGGGTCCGCGCAAAGTCTCCACTGCGGGCTCGTTGCCTAGGACATCGACGGCTGTGGCGGCCGGTTTGCACCGAGTCCGGGCTTGGCCGGAGTGCGCCTCGCCGGGCGGTAAGGAAGCCGTGTGCAGAAGTTCGCCGGGTCCGCCAAGGCAGGCGGAGCCAGACCCTGCCGGCTTGGCGAGCTGGTGGAGGCGATCCTGTTGGGCGTTGGCAGCGTGGAGGAGCTTGCGCATCCGCCCGATGCGCTCTTTTAGCTCCTCACCTGTGAGCTGGTCGAGGCCGACCGCGGCTGCCTCGACAGTGCGGATGTTCTTCACTGGGTCTCGTAGACGGTTTAGACGGCGCCGAGGGCCTAGCCGACGCTCCTCCCCGGGTGCGCACATCGGCGACCCGGCTTGGCTCGGTCGCGGCGGGCGCGAATCTATGAGCGGCGTCATGGTCCATCCGAGCGGCCTCCAGGCGACGCTTGGTGGCGGCGAGCGT
Organism: Triticum dicoccoides; assembly: GCF_002162155.2. Lineage (NCBI taxonomy): Eukaryota > Viridiplantae > Streptophyta > Magnoliopsida > Poales > Poaceae > Triticum > Triticum dicoccoides. Next base: position 463,364,706 of record NC_041387.1, on the reverse strand, counting down.
CTCGGACAGGGCACACGGCAGATGCAAAGGGATGGCTAAAGAGAGGAGGAGGCTCGAGGGCGCCGGTGGGCTCCAGAGGCGAGGCTGGCATGAGCAGGCATGGGATGCCGGACATACCCAGGTTCGGGGCTCTCCGGAGAGATAATACCCCTAGTCCTGCCGAGTGTAGTAGGATAATCGATAGTACAATGTTGCTCCTGGAGCTGTATGTGGAGGAAGGAAGCTGGCTAAGGCTTGGGCTGCTCCTTCTCTCCGGTGTTGCGGTTTTGGTGGCTAGTCCTATGCTTGCTCGTTTTCCCCTTGTAATTGTTTCTCACAGGCTACCTCGTATATCTCACACCTCTCTCCCTGTAGGCGTGGGTTCCTGGGGGGTTTTATAGATCAATCGACCCAGGGTTACAATGGTAATATGCCGAGTCGGTGGGTCCGTATTGTCGGTGTCCGGGATACCGGGCTGGGTCCCGCTTGAGGGCTTGTGGTTCGCCGGGTTCCCTTAGGTGCGGGCCCCGCGTTCCTAGGGGGGCTGTGCACCGTCTTGTCGATCGTCAGGGCGTGGTCGAGTCGGGTCGTGTACAGTGTTATCCGTCAGCTTGCCGCTTGCTGTCGTGAGCGGTGAGGGCGGGAGCACTATTGCCACGCCAGCCCCGGTCAGCGGATAGGTAAGGGGCACTGTTGCCACGCTCCGGCTGACCGTAGGCATGGGTGGAAACACTGTTGTCTTGGTCATCGGTGATTGAGGTCTCGTCCCATCATACGGCCTGGATGGGACGGGAGCTTGACCCGTGGCTGGATTGCGGCGCACGCCACGAGTGGGGTCGGCTTGTTGGGGAAGCCTTGGTCATGCCGGGGTTCGGCTGCCTTGCGCCAGTTGGTGAGGCCGGGTCGATGTACCTTGCCGGGTCGGAGAGTTTGGCCGGGCTGCGGGCCTTGCCGGGTCGAGCGACCCGGCCGGGCGTGTGCCGGTTTGAAGGGTGATGCGGGCCCCACTATTTTTGAAGAGGATCCGGGTTCCGTTGCCTGCCCGGGGTTCATCCCCCCGACAAGTGGTATGACCCGGGCCCTCCTGGGAAGGTCATACCCAATAGTTATATCCCCAACATTAGGCCCCAGGTTGATGTGAACTTGTTCGTATCAATCTTCAACACTTAAAAAAAATCCTTGCTCATCTGTCCTTGCGGGATCTTGTAACCTGCCATGACATCATCTCCTAGCATTGTGGTAACCCGCCGTGACGTCACCTCACATTAATATCACATGAAGCCCAAATCTTAATATGCCTTCACTTTTAATGAATCGCCGAAGATCGAGGCGTTTGTGCTTCCACATATCCATTTTTCAGCCTCTTTGATTCCTGCCCATGCCACTTATCCTTCTACCTTATAAATAGGGCGAGGGGTCCCTTTCACTTCCCCCATTGCCTCCTCGTCTTCATCTTCTTCCTCACGACGCCTCAGCGCTCGAGCTCCGCCGCCGCCGTCAACCTTCGCCACTGCCTCAACCACAGCCGCTGCATCAACCTGAACCGACCAGAGTTCGTCCGCGCGCCTCCGCTGTTCAACAGCTCTGGTAAGTTTTTCGCTTTCTCTCACCATAGACCCCATTAGGGTTTCTGCAAGTTTGTCGGAGTTCATCTTTGCCCTTCTTCGTTCTTACCGTTTCATGTAAGTTTCAATGCTCATCTTGCACAGCGTTAGTCTTAGAACTCATTTTTGATATTTGAATGCTTCCTCTCCGTGAGAGATCCCATCTGGGCACTTGAACTGCTCTGCCGCTGCAACTTAGGTATAGAAATTTTCTTCATCATTCGAACTGCCATAGATCCAAAATCATAGCATCAATCTGTGAAAGCTGTTTGTCCAACACTTAGCATTTTTTCCTCTTCACAGATCTGAAAATCAATAACTGTGTGGGCAACTTAACTCATAAACTGTAAGCCGCCAAGTACCGTTAGTCCCCTTTTAAGCTGCCAATAGTTTACCTTTATAACTCCAATGCTATCCTCCGGCTTAACACACTCGCATGCATGTTTCCTCATTGCTTTCCCTTGAACCAACAACCGCTTTAACCACATAATCTTAAACCGGCGCAATTTTCTTTTCAAATCATCAACAATGAGTAAGACTTTCACTGCCTGCAACCGGGTCCCATTCCGGGTCACGGAGGAAGACCTGAACAACTTTTTTGCAACTGGCACTTTAGCCAAGAAAGAGGACATCAACTGGAGGGTCCCAGGCCTTGAAAATCCTCCTGATCCCAAAGACGGAGAAGTGATTGTTTTCACTAACCACATGACCCGGGGATTTAGTCTGCCCAGCTCAAAGTTCTTCCGAGACGTACTTCACTTTTTTCATCGTCATCCTCAAGACATTGGGCCCAATTCCATGTCCAATATTTGCAACTTCCAAGTATTTTGTGAAGCTTATCTTCAAGAGGAGCCCATGGTGGAACTGTTTAGGGAGTTTTATTACTTAAACCGTCAGACAGAGTTTACTGACGGGCCCAGCTTGGAACTCGGCGGAGTTTCAATTCAGAAGAGAAAACAAGCCAGTTTTCCTTATGCCAAGCCGCCGAGCCATCCCAAATACTGAACCAAACTTGGTTTTATTGCCGAAACACATCTCCAGCAGACGAGAATCCTCTGCCGGGTTACCGTGACACCGGCTCAGCAACACACACCCACTCCCACCGCGGATCAACACAAAGGAGCAGGCCAAGTACGCGCCCACATTTTCTAAGCTCAAAGCCTTCATGGCTAATGGCTTAACCGACATCGACCTTGTTCGGTGTTGGGTATCCTAGAGGATCTTGCCATTAAGCCGTCGCCCCATCTTAATGTGCGAATATACCGGCGACTTGAAAGATCCCCAGCGCCACTACGAAATTCAACTATCTGACATAGAAATCACTGAAGCCACCAAGGCGTTGCTGAATGAAACTTGGGCAGAATGCAGTAAAACCAGACTTAGTCCTTACTACACCTTCAATAAGCCGCTAGCTGTAAGTGTTGCACACATTGCGTTCAATCTAAATCATGTTTGTGTTAATACTTTCCACTTATCATCTTTTTACCTCAAGAAGCCGACTCTCCATTTTGGAAGAAGAAGCCGCAAGATAAGCCGGCTAAACTGACCCGTACCAAGACCAAGGCCACCAAAAGGCCTGCCAAGAAGAAGGCCACCGATCCCTCTGAGTTAAACTTGGATGATGACGGTGATGATGATGAGTCGAAGGTAGAACTTGACTCTCTTGGCTCATTTTTTGTACATCTCATTGACAATGATTGTTATCAGGAGGAAGCCGAAGCCAGCCGTGCGGGCGACGAAGAGGTAATTGTTCTTTCCTCTGGCTCAGAATCTGTGCCAAAACAGAAAAATCGCCAAGCAAGCCGAAAAGTAAGGTTTTCTCATCCTTTGGCTTATTTGGATCCCAACTCTATTTTGAAGAAACAGCAACATGAAGCTCATAGCACAACCCGGAATAGCGGGAGCGAGATCCTTTCCTCCAGCTTACCGAACATCCCAGCTCCTCGCAAGCATCGTCCAAAGGTCTCAACAAACTCCGACTTAAATTATCCGAGGGCCGGTCTTTTTCGACAACCTCTTAATCCTTCCGATTGAAATCATCGGGGAACGTCTCATTCTTCCTCTGGCGACTCAACGGGGACTCATGTCCCGGCCTTCAAACCGGTGCCTGGGTAAGACTGGCAAATCTTGCTTTCAATTATATACTCAACTATTGTACTAACCTTATCTTGTGTTTCATTCACACGGCTATGGCAAAGCCCAGCAAGAAGATGAAGGTTACAAAAAATACTGAGAACCCCTTTGAGCCAGAGCAACAGTCAGCAAAGACCTCCCACCAAGCCCCTGAAGCCACAGTTGATGAACCACCACTGGTCGATCACAATGTTGACATAGACCAGATGGATATTGATCTATCCACCACTAATACTCCAAGCCCCATTAAGCCGTCAAGCCCTATCAAGCAGGCTAAAGAGAAAGATGATGATGTTACCATCACTGGGCATGGTTATGTAGAGCCAGGCAGACCCACTGTCCTATCAAAGCACAACGCTAAGGAAGAAAATTCCGTTGCTGACAAAGGCAAGTGGTCAGCCAATCTGGAAAGCTATGCCCACTTCAGTGCTAAAGAGATTCATTTTGTGCACCTAAACCGCCTTTACACAAGCCGTGACTATGAAGCCGGCTTAGTAAACTTGATGAAGGAGCGTTTTGAGGTAAACACGACAACTCTCTTCATATAAATACACTACCAATAGCTGCCAAGTTTATTGGTCATAATAGAATAGAATGTGTTTTGAACTTCAATAGCTTTATAGATCAATTCTAGTAGCCCCCGAGGGCCAGTTTATACTTTCAAAATAAACAGGGACTTCCAATAATAATACTTCAACTTTGAATGTGTAGCCCCCAAGAGCTGGCTTAATTTGTCAAGATGAGCTGGGACTTTAAATAGTAATGATTTAATTTCACATCTGTAGCCCTCAAGGGCCGGCTTAATCTGTCAAGACAAGCCGGGTCTCACTACCACATGAGTCTAGAAATTTGAAGCTTATAGCCCCCATGAATCGGTTATAATCATCATATAGCAACCCAGACATCATGAACTTGTCTTGAAAAAGAGCAAGGTGCATTAGCCCCCAAGTGCCAAGTAAAATACTTGTATTGTTCTTGGGACTTACAAATAAGATGACTTTAACCTGGCTATTGTTTATATCCTGCAGGCTGAACTCATTATCAAAGACTCCCAAGTCGCTGATCTTCAAGAAAACATGAAGTCTCAGCAGTCTGAAACTTCCAGGGCTAAAACCGAACTGACCACCGCCTTGGCGGAGATAGAAAAGTTGAAGAAGGACTTTAAAGCTTATCAAGCAGGCTCGGAGACAGAAAAATCAGCTCTATTAAAAAGAGTAGAGGATGCCGAAGCAGCTCTTAAGCCGGTGGCTGAAGAGCTCGCCGGCTTAAAATATCAAGTAAATGCCATGACTGCAGTCATCTTTGGTAAGTACTGTCATCTCAATTTCTTGCTTCCAATGTATTGTAATCACTATGCATCCGACTTATAGATTATCTTGATGACGCAGGCTCCAGAATTGCCCACCTTGGCTCAGATATGCGCAAAAAGTTGAAGGCCGCCTACACCCTCATAGAACAACTGTATACTAGCGTACAACGAGCCATTTGCACATCTGCACATAAGAAACAACCTCCAACCCTCATCAAGGATACATTGGAGAAGCTATCTGTGCTGCCCCTGCGGATTGAAAGAACAGAAGAAATCGGCTACAAGAGCCGATGCACTCACCACGCTAACCAGGGCCAAATCATGGCAAGCAGATCTTGAGCTAACAGATTTGGCTAATGGCTGCCCCAGCATGAAAGAGGACGAGTCTCCCTTCAGCGCAGAGGACTTTGTGTCAATAGCGAGGGAAATGCATCCTTTAGCAAGTAAGCTGGCTGAAGATACCAATCTGTCAAATTACCAGCCGGTTTATGACGCTGATGAGGGAGTCCTGGATTAGGGGGACCTCATACAGCCAGACTATATGCTTATGCTGGACTGTTGGACTATGAAGATACAAGATTGGAGACATCGTCCCGTGTTCGGGTGGGACACTCCTTTGCGTGGAAGGCAAGCTTGTCAATTCGGATATGTAGATTTCCTTCTCTGTAACCGACTCTGTGTAACCCTAGCCCCCTCCCATGTCTATATAAACCAGAGGGTTTAGTCCATAGGACAACAACAACAATCATAATCATAGGCTAGCTTCTAGGGTTTAGCGTCTACGATCTCGTGGTAGATCAACTCTTGTAATACTCATTTCATCAAGATCAATCAAGCAGGAAGTAGGGTATTACCTCCATAGTGAGGGCCCAAACCTGGGTAAACATTGTGTCCCCCGCCTCCTGTAACCATTAGCCTTAGACGCATAGTTCGGGACCCCCTACCCGAGATCCGCCGGTTTTGACACCGACATTGGTGCTTTCATTGTGAGTTCCACTGTGTCGTCACCATAAAGGCTTGATGGCTCCTGCAATCGTCTACAGCGATGCGATCCAGGGTGAGGTTTTCCTCCCCGGACAGATCTTCGTATTCGGCGGCGTCGCACTGCGGGCCAACTCGCTGGGCCATTTGGAGCAGATCGACCACTACGCCCCTGGCCATCAGGTCAGGTTTGGAAGCCTGAACTACATTGCCGACATCCGTGGCTACTTGATCTTCGACGGATTCAAGCCCATGACAAGTGCGCCCTACAGCCGCGATGAGCATGACTTAGATCTGCTATTGGACGGTGATCAGGAGATCACACCTGCAGCTGCCCTAGCTTTATATCTAGAGCAGATCGTGCCATCCGAGGACGGTTGGATGGACACCGCCACGGAGGCCGCACACTCAGCGGAGATGGAGCCGAACACAGATCTCGCTTCCAAGGAGGTCTTTGTCGTCGGACCCTCGGACTCGTCTCCGGCCATAGGATCCGAACCGCGTACATCCATGCCCATTGGACCTAGCTGGGCACTGATCATGGAGTTTAGCTCCGTGGATATCTTTCAGCACTCGCCCTTGGGTGATGTGCTAAATTCTTTAAAATCACTCTCCCTGTTAGGAGACTCTTGGCCGAACTATGTCCGGCTTGAGTGGGAAGCGGACGATGAAGGAATTTGTTACCCACCCACCACCCACTTAATAGCCACTGTCGACGACTTGGCCGACATGCTTGATTTCGACTCCGAAGACATCGACGGTATGGGCGACGATGCCGGAGGAGAATATGAACCACCGCGCACAGGGCGTTGGACAACAACCTCATCATATGATATATATATATGGTGGACACACCCAAAGAAAACGATGGCAAGGATCAAAAGGATGCAACGGAGGGTGACCCTCTTAAGAAGCAACCTAAGCGCCGATGTCATCTGCGCCGCTCTAAACCCCGCCATAGCAAAAATAACGATACGGGCACAAGAGACAATACCACTCTGGATGATGCCGAAGACGAAAACAATCCCGCCTAGCCAAGCTTCGAGCAAGCTGGACGAGAGGATGGACAAGCTAGCCCCGATGAACAGGCAAAGGATGGAGACTCGGAGGATGACAATTACATGCCCCTCTCTGAAGACGAGGTGAGCCTCAGCGATGAAGAATTTATCGTGCCTGAGGATCCCATCGAGCATGAGCGCTTCAAGCGCCGGCTTATAGCCAATACAAAGCGCCTAAAGAAAAAACAGGAGCAGCTTCAAGCTGATCAAGATCTGCTAACTGATAGATGGACTGAGGTCCTGGCAGCCGAGGAATACGGACTCAAGCGCCCAACCAAAAGCTACCCGAGGCACAGGTTGTTACCTCAATTCGAGGATGAGGCACTAGAGCCCACACTACCAGCACAGGATGCGGCTGACCGACCACCTCGTGGCCGAGACAAAGCGGCATATCAGACTGAACATGAGCCCGCACCCCGTCGCCAAACAAATAAAAACACGAAGGCCCGGGGCTACACGCAGGACCTACAAGATGAATTGGAAAACAAAGTAGGACAGTCAAGATCAATCTACGGATCACGGGGGTGCGCCCCAACGTGTGACGATGAGCGCCACGCTGGATATACTAAATACAAATCCGGCCAGGCCGAATACAGCAGACCAGACTCATTTGAACTGCGTCGTGATGTAGCCTGGCATAGAGGCGCCGCACACCCCTATGCTTCCCTGACGAAGTAATGGATCATGAATTCCCAGAAGGGTTTAAGCCCGTGAACATCGAGCCATATGATGGGACTACAGACCCTGCGGTATGGATAGAAGATTTCCTTCTCCACATTCACATGGCCCGCGGCGACGATCTACACGCGATCAAGTACCTCCCACTAAAACTCAAAGGATCAGCTCAGCATTGGCTGAATAGTCTGCCGGCAAACTCTATTTGCAGTTGGGAGAACTGGAAGACGCATTCCCCGACAACTTCCAGGGCACTTATGTGCGACCACCGGATGCTGATGACTTGAGTCACATAACCCAACAGCCCGAAGAGTCAGCCAAGAAATTCTGGACTCGGTTCCTAACTAAAAAGAACCAAATTGTCGACTGTCCGGACGCTGAAGCCGTAGCGGCCTTTAAGCATAACATCCGTGACGAGTGGCTTGCCTGACACCTCGTCCAAGAGAAGCCGAAATCCATGGGAGCCCTTACGACACTTATGACATGCTCTTGTGCGAGCGAGGACAGCTAGTTGGCTCGTAGCAACATCACATCAAGAAATCCTGGCACTTCAGATGCCAGAGACAGCAACGACAGCCCCCGGCGCAACAGACACAAGCGTCGCAATAATGGCGATAACACCGAAGAAACGGCTGTCAATGCCGGATTCAGTGGCTCCAAGTCCGGTCAGCGCAAAAAGCCATTTAAAAGAAATAATCCGGGCCCGTCCAGTCTGGACCGCATACTCGATCGCTCATGTAAAATCCACGGCACTCTCGATAAACCAGCCAACCACGCCTACAGAGAATGTTGGGTATTCAAACAAGCCGGCAAGTTGAATGCCGAGAAAAAGGAAAAGGGGCCGCATAGTGATGACGACGAGGAGCCCCGCCCGCCGAACACAGGAGGACATAAGAAATTTCCTCCTCAAGTAAAAACGGTAAATATGATAGACGCCACCCATATTCCCAAGCGGGAGCGGAAGCGTGCACTAAGGGACGTCTACGCGATGGAGCCAGTCGCCCCAAAGTTCAACCCATGGTCTTCTTGTCCGATCACCTTTGATCGCAGGGACCATCCGACCAGTATCTGTCATGGCGGTTCGACCGCACTGGTCCTTGACCCTATCATTGACGGATTCCACCTCACACGAGTCCTCATGGACGGTGGCAGTAGCCTGAACCTGCTCTATCAGGATACAGTGCGCAAAATGGGCATCGATCCCTCAAGGATCAGACCCACCAAAACCACCTTTAAAGGTATCATACCAGGTGTAGGGGCCTGTTGCACGGGCTCAATCACATTGGAAGTAGTCTTCGGATCTCCGGACAACTTCCAAAGCGAGGAGTTAATCTTCGATATCGTCCCGTTCCGCAGTGGCTATCATGCACTACTTTGACGAACCGCATTCGCCAGATTCAATGCGGTGCCGCACTATGCCTACCTCAAGCTCTAGATGCCCGGACCTCACGGGGTTATAACAGTCAATGGAAATACAGAGCGCTCCCTCCATACGGAGGAGCACACCGCGGCCCTCGCAGCAGAAGTACAGAGCAACCTTCTTAGGCAGACCTCCAATTTGGCTATAAAGCCTCCGGACACCGTCAAGCGAGTCCGAAGTACTCCGCAACAAGATCATCCGGCCCGTCCAGAGCTCGCCTAGCAATTCGGCCTCCGTCCCAGTCCCAGTCAGGCGGTGAAATTTGTGCCGCGCCTACATAACTACGCACTTGAAATACCATGGGCATAGACGGAGGCACAACTTGAATGCGGTTCACAATGCGGCTCAACCGCCCCTGGATCCGTATACCTTCACCCTTTTCTTTCTTTCAGGTCCCTATCTTCTCGAGGCTCTTCCGATAACCTAATTATCGGACCCATCGCAGGACGGAAACACCAAGGAGGCAAGGAGCTTTGACGTACAAGGGAATACCCAGGTGGTCTCTCATAACGATCGCTATACCTATTTTACATGCCCACACGCAGCTCTCTCTTGGTTAGGACATGTCAAATAGTCCTATTTTGCTTATCATTCAAATAACAAATGAAAATAATGTATAGCATCAGCGTATTACTACATTTCTTTTTCTTTTTTCTTCATTTATTACAAATTGCACCTGTACATTCTGGTATGTTCAGTTCGCCAGGGGCTTCAGTGTACCCCATAACACGGCAAGAAAGTGCGAACACTTTCAGCAGTGCGGCACCCCGAACTTATAGCATTATATGCATCATCTCCGAATCATATCTTGGGTCAATAGTTGGGTTGCCCGGCTCCTGTGCTTGCTAGCCTACGTTCCGCTATATCGGCTAGGGTAGTAAAGGGAGAACTACTGCGACTGTGTCCCGGTTCTTCCAGACGAGCACCTTAGTAGAGAAAGCCGAAAACTAACTGTCATGATGGGGCGAGAGCTGGTCGCTGTTCGAGAGGATTCAAATCCTTAAAGATTTTTCCGCTTCAGGCGAGGAATCGGTCCTTTTCCGATTTAGGCGTGCATAGCGCCCCAAGTCCGGCCTTCCGGATAACGGGGGCTACACCGAAATTTAAAATTATAGAACTTCTATGGCTAAGTGAGAGTGGTAAAGCTGTATAGTCCGATTGCCTTGTTCGTTGCGCTAAACACCTCCTTAAAGGACCAAAAATTAGGATAAAGAGTGTTTAGATTTATCCCGAACACTGTACTAGTTACATGGGGGCAGAAGCCGATGACTGGCAAACTCTCAGATTTTGTAAACGGCCGCACAGGAGGTAAAATTTTAAATCAACAAGCGTTATATTGCGCAAATGAACTTGTTTCATATTACATGATAAAATGAGTGCATTCACTCAAAGATTACATCCTTAGCACATTGCTCCGCCACAAGGCAGGAGCCCTTCAGGACACTGTCATAATACTTTTCGGGCCGGCGGTGCTCCTTGCCCTTCGGTGGCCCCTCCGTCATCAGCTTCTCGGCATCCATCTTCGCCCAGTGCACTTTTGCGCGGGCGAAATCCATTCATGCACCTTCAATGCAAACCGACCGCTTTATGACTTCAAGTCGTGGGCAGGCACTCGCAAGCCGCTTCACAAGGCCGAAATAGCTGCTGGGCATAGGCTCGGCAGGCCACAACCGGACTATGAGGTCCTTCAAGGCCAGTTCGGCCGCCTTGTGCAGCTCGACCAGTTGCTTCAGCTGGTCGCTCAAGGGCATCGGATGTTCTGTCCCAAGATATTGGGAGCAGAACGACTTCTCCATTGAGCTCCCTTCTTCGGCTCAGTAGAATTCCGCGACATCTGATATGCTGCACGGCAGATCCGCGAACGCTCCTGGAGAACTCCAAATTTTGGTAAGTAAAAGGAAAGTCTCCTTCACATGCTTGCTTTGCATAACAGATGCCTTACCCGCCACAATCTTCTTTACCGCCTGAATCTCCTGGAGGGCCTTCTGGGTTTCGGCTTTGGCGTCTTGCACGCTCTGCAGGGCCTTTGCAAGCTGAGACTCTTGAGTCTTAGAGTCACGCTCCAAGGACTCGTATTTTTGGACGAAATCCTGGAGCTCTTGTTGGACCTCATCGACCCAGGCCTCTTGCTTCCCGCGCTCGGCGCGTTCCTTGGCCGCTTTGTCTTCGGCCTCGGCTAATGCCTTCTTAAGGGCCGCCACTTCGGTCATGGCCCCTACCAAAGTTTATGATGCTTCTATCAACGGATACCACTTTTCCTTTATAAATATACAGACGGGTTATTACGTACCTTGATTTTCCTCAAGCTGCCTCTTTACGAGGCCGAGCTCTCCCTTGGTCCACTCCAGGTCCCGCTTCAGTCCGGAGACCTCCGCAGTACGAGCGGCAGCTGCCAGTAGCGACGCCTGCTTATTCACATAGACATCTTCTGTTAGACTCCTGGGAATGTTACTTGATCCTCTATTCGGCTTTTCTTTCCGAACACCAAACAGAGCATCAGGGGCTACTGTCTATACTGTGATATTCTCTTACAATTTTATTACTTACCTCAAAGCCTGTTAGGAGGCTAGCGCAGACTTCTGTCAATCCGCTTTTTGTGGAACGAACCTTCTTAATCACCATACTCATAAGAGTACGGTGTTCTTCATCAATGGAAGCGCCGCGAAGCGCTTCCAGCAAGTTGTCCGATGCCTCTGGATGGACAGAGGTCATCGGTACAGGTGGCTCGCCCCCCTTAGAGAGAGGTTGCTTGCCTGAATTCGAAACCACCTGGGTTTCCGAAGGCGTATTCGGCTGGGGGCCAAACTTGCTGCGGCCCCCGTTATCGGAGTCCATGGGGGTCTTCCCCCCCATGTGCTCGACGACTGGGATTTCGCCTGGGGGCGTCTCCAGAACTGTCTCCCCTTGGCCCGGTATCCTTTGAGACAACACCTCACTAACGTCCGCGGGCCTGGGGGAGGAGGCTGTCGGGAGTGAATTGTTGTTCATCGCCGATGGGCCCAGATACCCCTCCGAAGAGGATACCTCGATGTGGGATTTGGCCGGACTGCATGTGCATGTTCGGCATGATAAGAAGCAATAAAGCAAGACATACCGGAAGTATTATAGTGTCCGAATACTTACAACTTAGCCAGGGGCTTGTCCCTGGGGTACCACTCCTCGCCGCTGATGGTGGCTACGGTGGAGTGGTCTGGAAGGTAGGTCTTTCCCTTCTTGGACACCTCGGCCTCCCCCTGTAGGGCGACCTTCCTCTTCTTTCTCCCCCCGGTTGGGGGGGGGAGTGATTTCTTCTTCCTCCTCCTCGTCTTCATTGTTGGAGTGTGTTTTGGTGTCTTCAGACGTCACGTCCAATGCAACCTTGCGCCGGAGACCTTTCCTGGTCCCCGTGGCCTTCTTCTTGATCTTCTTCTCCGGCACCTCATAGGGCGCCAGAAACAACATCTTCGTTAGGAGAGGCGATGCTTGATCTTCAAGTAGCAGAGACGGATAGTCAATCTGCTCCGCTGTCGCTACCCAGTCCTGATTAAATCAGCATGGAAGCTTTGATTCCTCCCGCGGATGTGCTGGTTAAAGGCACATCTTGCAAAATATAAAAACTCACCGGATGGGCTTGGCGTTTCACGCTGAGTTCACGATCTTCAGTTATGGGTGGTGGGACCTCGTTTGCCTTGAAGAGCACTTTCCAGACTTCTTCGTGCGTCGTGCTGAAGAGCTCTCGCAGCATCTGGTGTTCGGCCGAGTCGAACTCCCACAAATTGTAAGCCCGTCTCTGACACGGAAGGATCCGGCGGACGAGCATGACCTGGACCACGTTGAAAAGCTTGTTTTTCTTGCTTATCATATTTTGGACGCGGGTCTGAAGTCCGGTCAGCTCCACCGCTGAGCCCTAGGCTAAGCCCTTCTCTTTCCAGGAGGAGAGCCGCATGGGGACGCCGGATCAAAATTCGGGGGTCGCCGCCCAGTTGGTGTCATGCGGCTCGGTGATGTAGAACAACCCCGATTGCCACCCCTTCATAGTCTCCGCAAAGAAGCCCTCGGGCCAGGTGACATTGGGCATCTTGCCCACCATGGCGCCCTCGCACTACGCTTGGTGGCCTCCCACCACCTTTGGCTTCACATTGAAGGTCTTCAGCCATAGGCCTAAGAGGGGCATGATGCGTAGGAAGGCCTCGCACACGACGATGAACGCCGAGATGTTGAGGATGAAGTTGGGGGCCAGATCATGAAAGTCCAGCCCGTAGTAAAACATAAGTCCGCGGACGAACGGGTGGAGGGGGAATCCCAGTCCGCGGACGAAGTGAGAGAGGAGTACTACCCTTTCCTGGGGTTTTGGGGTAGGGACAATCTGCCCTTCGGTCGGAAGCTGATGCGCGATGTTTGCGGACAGGTATCCGGCCTCCCGAAGCTTCATGATGTCCTCCTCCGTGAAGGAGGAGGCCATCCACTTGCCTCCCGCTCCGGCCATGTTCGGAATGACTTTGCGGAGAAGGTGAAAGCTTGGGCACTAGAGCTCAAGCAAGAGAGAATGGATGAGCAGAGGAAGAAGAAGGCGTGGGTGAAAAGGGGGAATCCTTATCTCTTTATAAATGCGGTAGAAACTATGCGCCTCCCCACTAGCCCTGTAAACACGCTTATTCCCCAAGCGCGGTGTTGATGGCGCGGTTGGGTTACCCACACCCGTATTGATGGGAATCCTGTGATAAGGGGACATGATCTCTGCTTCGACAAGACATTCCAATAAAACCGCCTCGCAACATGTGCAGTAGCTGGTTGAGAGAAACGGTTTGTATAATGACCGCACCGCGGCGTGATGTCATGCTATGATAAAGTTGTCAGCAGATTAGACGTGTGGAACATTGTTCTCTCTATGGTGGTATGTGGAATTCGTTTTGCAGAGACGGGCACGATTCATGTGTTCAGAATCTACCTTGGAGTATTCGGAGAAGGAACCCGCCTTCCAATGCCGAAGACAATCTGCGCACCAGACTCATCGTCACAGAAGCCTGGTTCAGGGGCTACTGAGGGAGTCCTGGATTAGGGGTCCTCGGGCAGCTGGACTATATGCTTATGCCGAACTGTTGGACTATGAAGATACAAGATTGGAGACTTCGTCCCGTGTCCGAGTGGGACTCTCCTTTGCGTGGAAGGCAAGCTTGGCAATTCGGATATGTAGATTTCCTTCTATGTAACCGACTCTGTGTAACCCTAGCCACCTCCGGTGTCTATATAAACCGGTGGGTTTAGTCTGTAGGACAACAACAACAATCATAGTCATAGGCTAGCTTCTAGGGTTTAGCCTCTATGATCTCGTGGTAGATCAACTCTTGTAATATTCATATCATCAAGATCAATCAACCAGGAAGTAGGGTATTACCTCTGTAGAGAGGGCCCGAACCTGTGTAAACATTGTGTCTCGCCTCCTGTTACCATTAGCCTTAGGCACACAGTTCGGGACCCCCTACCCGAGATCCACCGGTTTTGACACCGACAGCTGACAACAAGAAAGTCAAGGCACCAATTTGTGACTCACAAGACCTTACTCCTCCAATCCGTAAGCACACCTTTGCCCCTGATATTGAACCGTCAAAACTTACTACTGATGAAGCTGTATTCAGAGCTTTGACTAGGATCAACTGGGCAACCTCTGACTTCCAGCCAATGGGTGAAGAGGAGGAGGATGAACCGGCGCTGGATGACCCACAACCTTCAACGCGCCAAGGCCAAGACCAGTGAGCCGCAGGCCGGCTTAGCATCTGCTAGCTGAGATACTTTGCCAAAAAACACTTAATCTTTTGGGTTGTCTGCTGCCTTGTAATAGGCTAGCTTTTAAACAATTATCTGTCATGCCATCACGCATGTTTGATCTGTATAACACTTGACGAGCTGTTTTGATCTTCTTTGATGATCCATTGTTAATGCTCATATTCATCATCAGTTTTTCCTAAGCATATTCTCATAAATCCTGTGATACTTATGTGTATTGCCGGCTTACCAGGCCATGGACAATAAGGGCAACAGTCCCAATACAGAGCACAACACTCCATATAATTTATTCACACCGCCGGCTTACAACGCCTTAGACAGCAAAGGGTAACATCCCCCAAATTTTTTAGAGTACATGACTCCATTGATATGATCATCATACACTGGCGACTTAATCGTCCAAAGCCAGGCCGGATTATGAAAACACCGGACTTTATAAAGATCAAGCATCATGGCCTGAATCAAATTTCAACCATATATCAATATGGTACAAACATAAACCATAAAACAAAAGAAAAAGAAAACATAAGATCAAGGCATTCAATGGCTGCCAAGCCTCAACATCAAGTGCTATTCCAAGGCTGCACAACCACTGAGTTACTCCTTAATTCAAACCTGTAAGCCGGGCCTCGCATGACCAATCGCCGTTTTAACTTTGACAAGTTCAGGGTCTTTATAAGATTGACTGTCAAGAGTACGACGAGTCATTTTAGGATTACCTGGTGGGAGTGGCAAACTTACAAAGGCAGGATAACCCGGATTTTTGGTGAATACACATGGCGTCCAAGCCTATTACGCGGGACAACAAAGCTTTTGTTCATTTAACAAAAATCCCCTAAGTAATATTGTGATCCAAGCATACAAGCCTAATCAGTAGGGTAGTCATAGCTATGCTCAATGAGCAGGAAGCCCCCAAGTTTTTGCAATCAAGGCATGCAAGCCGGATCAAAAGGGTCATAGCTTGCGCTCAATGAGTAGGAAGCCCCCAAGTGACCTTATGAAGTAAATAAAGACTCGGATTCTCATAAATGAAACAACAGAGGCCCTGAATCATCAGGGATGCCAGATTTATTATACTAATCATAATATATAAAATGACAAAAGTATGTACATCACAAGAGTCAGTGGCTCAGGTGTAATAAGGCCGAAGATGAGCAATATTCCACGGCCGGTGGGTCTCCTCCTCTGACATGCGTGAGTCCATGTGGTCTCGAACATCGATAAGGTAGTATGACCCGTTGTTCAGATTTTTTCTGACCACAAAAGGCCCTTCCCAAGGTGGGGATAACTTGTGCATGTCAGTTTGATCCTGGATGAGCCGGAGCACCCAATCTCCTTCTTGAAAGGTCCTGGTCTTAACCCGGCAGCTGTGATAATGACGTAGATCTTGCTGGTAAATCACCGAACGAGCCACCATAAGGTCACACTCTTCATCCAATAGGTCAATAGCATCCTGACGTGCTTTCTCATTATCAGCTTCAACATAAGCTATCACATGAGGCGAATCATGATGTATGTCACTAGGGAGAACCGCCTCAGCTCCGTAAACCATGAAGAAAGGCGTGTAACCCGTAGATCTGTTGGGGTGGTATTGATACTCCAAAGCACTGAGGGCAACTCCTCCACCCAACAACCCGGTGTCCTCTGCAAAGGGACCATAAGCCGGGGCTTCATACCTCTCAATATTTCTTGATTAGCTCATTCAGCTTGGACATCAGACTGGGGGTGAGCCACTGATGATACATCAAGCCAGATATGCTCTTATTGACAGAATTCTTTCATTACCCCCTTAGACAGATTAGTACCATTATTAGTAATGATATTATGAGGATATCCAAAATGAAAGATCACCTTTTTGATGAATTGAACCGCCATGGCTGCATCACATTTGTTGACTGGCTCAGCTTCAACCCACTTTGTAAACTTGTCAACAGCTACCAGGAGATGAGTCTTTTTATCCTTGGATTTTTTAAAAGGCCAAACCATATACAGCCCCTAGACTGCAAGCGGCCAAGTAATTGGAATCATCCTCAATTCTTGAGTTGGCACATGAGCTCATCTTGAAAATTCCTGACAACCATCACACTTACTGACCAGATCTTCTGCATCAGCATGAGCCATCAGCCAATAAAACCCATGACGAAAAGCTTTAGCAACAAGAGATTTAGAACCAGCATCATGACCGCAATCTCCTTCATGAATCTCCCTTAGAATTTCAGGGCCCTCCTCAGGAGAAATACATCGTTGAAACACTCCTGTAACACTGCATCTGTGGAGCTCACCATTGACAATAGTCATTGACTTAGACCTCTTGTTTATTTTCTTTGCCAAGGTTTCACCCGCAGGTAACTCTCCCCGGGTCATATAAGCCAAATATGGAACAGTCCAATCAGGGATAACATGGAGAGCCGCCACCAACTGTGCCTCCGGGTCAGGAACTGCCAAGTCCTCCTCTGTAGCCAACTTTACTGATGGGTTATGCAAAACATCAAGGAAAACATTAGGGAGCACGGGCTTACACTGAGACCCCAGCCGGCTTAACGCATCAGCAACTTCATTTTTCCTTCGATCATCATGCTCCACTTGATATCCTTTGAAATGACCAGCAATGGCATCAACCTCTCGGCGATAAGCCGCCATGAGTGGATCCTTTGAATCCCAAGATCTTGACACTTGCTGAGCCACCAAATCTGAGTCTCCAAAGCACCTTACCCGGCTTGGATTCATCTCTTTAGCCATCCGAAGACCATGGAGCAAGGCTTCATACTCAGCTGCATTGTTAGTACAAGGGAACATCAACCTTAAAACATAACAAAATTTATCACCTCGTGGGGAAGTCAATATAACTCCAGCCCCCGAGCCTTCCAATTGCCTAGACCCATCAAAATGAATAGTCCAATATGTATTGTATGGCTTATCCTCGGGCATCTGCAGCTCTGTCCAATCATTGATAAAGTCCACAAGTACCTGAGATTTTATAGCTGTTCGAGGCACATACTTCAAGCCATGGGGTCCAAGCTCAATGGCCCACTTAGCTACCCGACCTGTGGCTTCTCTATTTTGAATAATATCCCCCAATGGAGCAGAACTAACCATAGTGATGGGATGACCAAGGAAATATTGCTTCAACTTACGACTGGCCATGAACATGCCGTAAACCGGTTTCTGCCAATGTGGGTATATGTGCTTAGACTCAATGAGCACCTCATTGACATAATAAATTGGCCTTTCAACAAAAACTGCCACACTGACTACCCTGTTGTTTGCAGCCACATATAACATCAAGGGCTCCTTCTCAATAGGACCTGCAAGAACCGGCGGCTCGGCCAGCTGTTACTTAAGCGCCTCAAACGTCTCATTAGCAGCATCACTCCAGACAAAGTCATATGTCTTCTTCATCATTTGATACAAAGGGATAGCCTTCTCTCCCAGGCGGCTTATATACCGGCTCAAAGCCGCAATACGACCCGCCAAGCCCTGGATGTCATTGATACATGTCGGCTTAGCCAAGGAAGTGATAGCCTTGATCTTCTCCGGTTTAGCTTCAATGCCCCTCTCAGAAACCAGGAACCCCAATAACTTGCCCGCTGGCACGCCTAAAACACACTTGGTCGGGTTAAGCATCATTTTACAGATCCGGAGATTGTCAAAGGTCTCTTTCAAATCATCTATCAAGGTTTCTTTCTTCCTGGATTTCACAACAATATCATCCACATAAGCGTGAACATTGTGCCCAATCTGGCCATGGAGGAAATTCTGAACACACCGTTGGTAAGTCACCTGGGCACTCTCGAGCCTAAAAGGCATAGACACATAGTAGAAGGCTCCAAAGGGAGTGATGAAAGATGTCTTCTCCTGGTGTTTAACTGCCATCTTGATCTGATGATTACCAGAGTAAGCATCCAAAAAACTCAAATGCTCACAACCCGCCGTAGCATCAATAATCTAATCAATACGAGGGAGAGCAAAAGGATCAGCCGGACAGGCCTTGTTAAGGTATGTATAACCCACACACATATGCCAAGTGCCATTTTTCTTAAGTACCAGCACCGGGTTAGCCAACCATTCAGGATGAAAAACTTCGATGATGAACCCTGCCACCAAGAGACAGGGCACCTCTTCACCAATTACTTTGCGCCTTTCCTCTTTAAAACGACACAGAAACTGCTTGACAGGTTTAAACTTGGGATCCACATTAAGAGTGTGCTTAGCGAGTTCCCTCGGTACACCTGGCATGTCAAAAGGCTTCCATGCAAAGATGTCCCGATTCTCACGGATGAACTCGATGAGCGCGCTTTCTTATTTTGGATCCATATTAGCACCGATGCTGAACTGCTTGGACGAGTCGCCAGGCACAAAATCAACCAACTTAGTTTCATCGGCCGACTTAAACTTCAACAAGGGGTCATTTTCTGTAGTTGGCTTCTTCAAAGGGGTCATATCTGCCGGGTCAACATTGTCCTTATAAAACTTTAACTCCTCAGTGGCACATGCCGACTCAGCATAAGCAGCATCACCCTCTTCACAATCGAGAGCAATTCTTCTATTATCATGCACCGTGATGGTGCCCTTATGACCCGGCATCTTAAGCTGCAAATAAACATAACACAGTCGTGCCATAAACTTGGCGTAAGCCGGCCGCCCGAACAAAGAATGGTACGGGCTCTTGATCTTCACCACCTCAAAGGTTAAGTTCTCAGCTCTAGAGTCACGATCATCTCCAAAGGCTACCTCCAGTGTTATCTTACCTACTAGATACACCGAGTTACCAGGCACCACCCCATGGAAAATAGTAGAAGATGCCTTGAGATCTTTGTCAGTCAAATTCATATGACAAGGTCTCATAGTAAAGGATATTGATATTGCTGCCCCCATCCATGAGCACCTTCTAAGCTTATACCCTCCTACCTGTGGAGCAACCACCAATGCCAATTAACCTAGATTGTCAACTCGTGGTGGGTGATCCTCACAGCTCCATACAATGGGCTGCTCAGACCATCTTAAATAATGAGGCACCGCCGGCTCAATGGAGTTCATCGCTCGCTTATGGATTTTCTAATCTCGCTTGCACAGGCTTGTGGTGAACACATGGTACTGACCACCATTTAGCTGCTTTGGATTACTCTGATAACCAGACTACTGCTGCTGATTCCCTTGGCCAGATTGCTGATTAGGACCACAGTGATTACCTTGGCCTTGAAAACCAGAGCTGGAGCCGCCACCTCCAAAGCCAGGTCCGTGAGAGATGGGAACTAAACCACCATGTGGGCCATGATTGTTCTAAAAAAATTTAGAGTTTCTATACTCCCTCGTGATGAAGCAATCTTTCCACAGATGGCTGGCCGGCTTATCCTGGGTTCCACGCTTCGGACAAGGCTGATTCATCATGGCCTCAAGGTTGAACTTCGGCCCTCCAAACCAGGGTACCTATGTTTTCCCCTGACGATGCTGGTTATTATTCTGTGTGTTGGTGTTAGCCATGAAGTCTAAACCGCCATCCTCCTTACATTTACCATTACCACCTTGACCCGCCATGTTATTCCGTCCCTTCGCATTGCCACTCTTCTTCCCCTTCCGAGTCTTCTCCTCATCAGACTCAGGATCTTTAGTGCTTTCAGAGTCGGCATACTTGATGAGAGCTGCCATGACCTCCCCCATATGATTGCAATTATGCTTAAGCCGCCCCAATTTTTGCTTAAGGGGAAGGAAGCGACAATTCTTCTCTAACACTAGGACCGCTGAACCGGCGTTGATACTATCCGATGAGTGTATAACAGCTAAAATCCGACGCACCTAATTGGTTGTTGACTCACCCTCACCTTGGACGCAAGAATCCAAATCCAGAATCGACATTTAGCTGCTTGCACATGTCTTTAAAGTTTTGAATAAATCGTCTTTTCAACTCTGCCCATGACCCAATGGAGTTAGCGGGCAGGCTTTTCAACCAAGTACGAGCTGGCCCATCCAACATCATGGTGAAATACTTAGCACATGCAGCATCACTGACATCCAGCGTCTCCATAGCGATCTCATAACTCTCAATCCAAGCCTCTGGGTTTGATCCTCCGTGTAGTTAGGCACCTTACGGGGTCCCTTGAAATCCTTAGGCAAGTGCTCATTGCGTAAAGATGACACTAAACATGGCACACCCAAGGTTCTAGAGGTCACTCCTGCCTCCATAGACGCCGACGGATAAAACAGAGATTGTTGTTGAGCCGCCAGTTGAGCCGCCAGCTCCGCTTCACGTCATGCCTTGCCCTAGTCCACCAAAGGCTGAGCAGCATTACTAGCGCGATCAGGCCTGCGGGGCTGATTGTGGTGCCGTTCACTACTTGACACGGCAGGTTCATCGATATGCCTGCTATAACTCTAGCTTGGACGTGGTGTTGAATGGATACGATCACGACTATAAAATAAGCTGCCTGTTGGGCCACATCCGTATAAAGAGGCTCTCTGGCTCTCCGTATTTCCACTACCGCAGACGACTCTTCCTGATCCACGAGAGCCGCCAGTCGAGTAGCCGCACCTATCATGTTATCCAAGGGGTTAGAAAAATGCCTCGGGGGCGTCGGAACGTGCTGAGGAGGGGTCAAGTTCAAACATGGGGGGGTCTGTAGCACGTGGTTGAACCAGCTCTCCAGCCGCCGGCGCCTCAACGGCCCGATCCACACCAAGAGGGTTACTTGTTCCTGCCCCGGGCGTGTTAAAAAGGTTCCTCGCAAAATAAGCCAGGGGTAATGGACTCACATGCTTTCTTTTAAAGACAACGTTTGATACGTCCCTGTCCAAGCTTAGGAGAAAGCTCTCTACTTGTAGCCCTTCTACCTCCCTCTACAAAGTGTCCCGCTCTATTGTTGTCCAGGTGTTCTGCGCATTTAGATCCTCCTTGGCTTGGGCTATCTCATCACATAACCTTGTAACATCTGCATTATGTTGAGTTTGGTTTGCCGGGTTAACCTCCGCTGTTAACAACGTTGCTAGGGCATCCAATAGATTAGACAAGACTTGAGCCGGCGGGCGCATAGGGCCACCTACCCTGGCTACCACTATCCTTGCTGACCCGAAGATCATTGCTGCTGCAGTTGAAGAATTCTATCCTGGTTGTGTATCGGCCATGAAGATCGTAACTTGGTTCGGCGGCTCGTAGCGGTCCAGAATACTGTCACCATCAGAATAGCCCCGAAGCCGGCTGTCCTAAACCTGATAGATGGAATTGGTCTCACTAGTTGAGGACTCGTCGCCTGAGTAGACAACCGTCTCACCACTTGATTCAGATCCTCCTTCTGCTCCTTGATAAAGCCAACAACGTGCTTCGGGGCGGCTTGAACCTTCGCGGGTCACACGCGCCGAGCCGACTCGACAATGTCAGTGCAGATGTCTGGCTCAGCTTCCGACTCACCAATCTTGCCCAGAAGATATGGATTTCGCCAAAGGGGACCCGGTACCCGTACTCGATTAAGCCGGCATCGGGTCCCCAGCCCTCGTCATCGATGTAGAGCTTGTCGCGACGACTCTTAGTCATCCAGCCCACAACGTACCCCTTGAGCCCTGCGAAGCTGCCCTTCAAGAACTCGAGACCACCGTGCGCTGGCCCCACGGTGGGCGCCAACTGTCGTGGAATTGTCATGTTAGATGCCCTAGCATAAGGACTTAGGTGCGGAGCCATAGCGACGTAGTTAGCTTGAAGGGGTTAAAATGGGACAAGGGACACAGGGAGTTTACCCAGGTTTGGCCCCTCACAACGAGGTAAAGGCCTACTCGTGCTTTAGGTTGTATTGCTTGGGTTTCGATTACTAGGATGCGAATAGGCTTGACCTAGTTCTCTACTTGTTGTTTCTTGCCCTAAACCACCGCCGGGTCACAGAACTACACTTGAGTCACGGCCGGCTCATACACAAGGTGTCTGGCTCAATGGCAGAACTACACTTTCCTTAACATACAAGTTAACATATGGCGGTTTACGCCCATGGGCCTCAAGTCGCCTTTGGGTCTTGGGCCTTCAGTAAGCTTGCTTCGTGAACCGCCATCTTCAACATCTTCATGGGCCTTCCTGTTATGAACCGCCAGTGGTATGACCCGGGCCCTCCTGGGCGGGTCATACCCAATAGTTATATTCCCAACAGACGAGATCCTTCCAGTTGGAAGAGCATAGACCCATGGTGGAAAAACCTTTGTGGGTGCTCTCCTCATGGTCATGGTCGTGGTCGATGAGATCTGACTTGGAAATTGAGGATTCCAAGCCTCCACCGTAGAACGTGTCCTTCAGATGATAAAATGGGCTCGATGGCGTATAAGGATCGCAGATCCTTGACTGCTTGGCGGAGGAGATCAGCGGCATGGCCGTCAAAGAGATCAACGACGGTTGAACCAGAGGGGTTGGGGATGGACCACGTGAAGCCGTTGTTGTCGACGACCTTGATGTCGTAGCCACCTTTCCCAGGATACAGTAATATGCAAGCGCGCTGACATGAAGCCTTTGACATGGCAACATAATCAACGTCTTTGCCGGCTTCCACGGTGACGTGTTGCTCACGGATCGACAGGTCGGGGCGAACGACGGCCACCTCACCAACATCCACTGGAGTGGACATGATAAATCACTTCTTGGTCGAACGCTCGTCAGGTTCCCTAGGATAGGTGATCAAGCTTAGGCTACGACATTCTGGACCAGGGGATGTGGATCTGGTAGGGAGGGACACCGCAGGCCTCATCGAAAAACTCAGGGGAGTGGGGCAACGGTATGGGAATCACTGGGTAACCTGAACTTTATTATCTAAGCTAGGAGGAACAGGCAGACCGGCATGGGTTGGCGGCCACGCCGTCGGCGGTAGCAAGCTAGGGTTCGAGGGGGGAGGGGGTGGGTGGGGGACTATGGTGGTGGTGGGGGGTGTGGTGTTTGAGGATATGCCACGGCTACTGAAAATTTTAGTAATGGTGGGCGGAGATGGTGGTGGACGAGGAAGGGCAACGGTTCAAATGCCTTGGCTACTGTAATTTTACTATAAGGTCGGTGCTAGAGGAGTGTGGGCGACGGTTGAAGTACGACGGTTACTAAAATTTTGGTAAAGGAATTGATGCGGGGCGGGAGTGCCCAAGATACGCGCATGGTCCAATAAGAATATGCGTGTATGGTAATAAGGAAAAGTGGCAGAACCGCCGATTTTTGCAATGCTCAAGGCGGGTAGTTTGTTTTTATATTTCTAGCTAGCTGGTCTATCACATACGGTTCGTCCTAATTTCTAAATAAACTCACCCGCCTTTAGCTTGCGCAGTCGTGGTGATTTTACATCGCACTTGCGTCGCACATGGTTAAGCCAGTACCTCTACCATTTGCTCGCACTTGTGCAATCATGGTGAATTTACAGCGCACTTGCATCGCACGCGGTTAAGTTAGTACCTGCACCATTTTGCTCGCGCTTGCGCAGTCGAGGTGATTTTACAGCGCACTTACATCGCACATGGTTAAACCAGTACCTACACCATTTGCTCGTGCTTGCATAGTCGTGGTGAGTTGATACATCTCCAACGTATCTACTTTTCCAAACACTTTTGCCCTTGTTTTGGACTCTAACTTGCATGATTTGAATGGAACTAACCCGGACTGACACTATTTTCAGCAGAACTGCCATGGTGTTATTTTTGTGCAGAAATAAAAGTTCTCGGAATGACCTGAAAATCCACTGAGACACGTTTTGTAATTAATAAAAAATATTGGCGAAAGAATCAGCATCAGGGGGCCCACACCCTGTTCACGAGGGTACAGGGTGCGCCCCCTGCCTCATGGTCCCCCTGGGACTCCACCGACCTCAACTCCAACTCCATATATTCACTTTTGGGGAGAAAAAAAATCAGAGAGAATGATTCATTGCATTTTACAATACTGAGCCGCCGCCAAGCCCTAATCTTCCTCAGGAGGGCTGATCTGGAGTGCGTTCGGTGCTCTGGAGAGGGGAATCCGTCACCATCGTCATCATCAACCATCCTCCATGACCAATTTCATGATGCTCACTTCCGTGCGTGAGTAATCCCATCATAGGCTTGCTGGACGGTGATGGGTTGGATGAGATTTACCATGTAATCGAGTTAGTTTTGTTAGGGTTTGATCCCTAGTATCCATTATGTTCTAAGATTGATGTTGCTATGACTTTGCTATGCTTAATGCTTATCACTAGGGCTTGAGTGCCATGATTTCAGCTCTAAACCTATTATGTTTTCATGAACATATGTGAGTTATTGATCCTATCTTGCAAGTCTATAGTCACCTACTATGTGTTATGATCCGGCAACCCCGAAGTGACAATAATAGGGACCACTCCGGGTGATGACCGTAGTTTGAGGAGTTCATGTATTCACTAAGTGTTAATGCTTTGGTCCGGTACTCTATTAAAAGGAGGCCTTAATATCCCTTAGTTTCTAATAGGACCGCGCTCCTACGGGAGGGTAGGACAAAAGATGTCATGCAAGTTCTTTTCCATAAGCATGTATGACTATATTTGGAATATATGCCTACATTACATTGATGAACTTGAGCTAGTTCTGTGTCACCCTATGTTATAACTGTTGCATGAGGAATCGCATCCGACATAATTATCCATCACTGATCCATTGCCTACGAGCTTTTCACATATTGATCTTTGCTTAGTTACTTCTCCGTTGCCACTGTTAAGATTACTACAAAACTGCTACTATTAATTTTGCCACCGTTACCGTTATTTCCATACTACTTTGCTACTAAATACTTTGCTACAAATATTAAGTCTTTCAGGTGTGGTTGAATTAACAACTCAGCTGCTAATACTTGAGAATATTCTTTGGCTCCCATTGTGTCGCATCAATAAATTAGGGCTGAGTACTCTACCCTCAAAAACTGTTGCGATCACCTATACTTGTGGGTTATCAAGACTATTTTCTAGCGCCGTTGCCGGGGAGCATAGCTCTATTCTTTGAGTCACTTGGGATTTATATCTGTTGATCACTATGAGGAATTTGAAAGATGAAAGAACCAAGATTTTTCCCTCAACTACGAGGGGAGGTAAGGAACTGGCATCTAGCTCTGCACTTGATTCACCTTCTGCTTTGAGTAAACTTGCGATACCTGCACCTGCTGTTGATTCTGATATATCGCATATTATTGATGATGCCACTTCTGCTATGCATGATACTTATGATGAAACTACTTCTATGCTTGATAATACTGTACCATTAGGTGAATTTCTTGATGAACAACTTGCTAGGGTAAGAGAGAATGAAATTATTGAAACTGATAATATTGATGAAAGTGATGATGAAGATTCTTCCCCTAGATATGAATTGCCTGATATGCCTGAGGGTTATGTTATGGATGAAGAAACTACTAGAGACTTTCTTGCTTGCAAAGATAGATATGATCTTAAGAAACTGTTAGCTAAGTTGAAAGAAAAGTCTCTGAATGCTAGAATCAAATATGAACCTGCTTGTGCTACTTCACCTATCTGTATTTCTGATAAGGATTATGATTTCTCTGTCGATCCTGAGTTAATTACTTTGGTTGAATCTGATCCTTTTTATGGCTATGAATCTGAAGCTGTTGTGGCACATCTTACTAAACTAAATGCTATAGCCAACCTATTTACTCTTGAGGAAATATTTCGCTATTATTATATCATTAAGTTATTTCTGTTCTCATTAAAGGGTGATGCTAAGATATGGTTTAATTCTCTTGCTCCTGGTTGTGTGCGTAGTCCCCAGGATATGATTTATTACTTCTCTGCTAAATATTTCCTCGCTCATGAGAAACAAGCTGCCTTAAGAGAATCTCCCACAAGCTTGGGGGAGGCTTCTCCAATTACTTAATGCTTTGCCCGATCATCCTCTCAAGAAAAATGAAATACTTGATATCTTTTATAATGTACTAACAGATGCTTCCAGAGACCACATGGATAGTTGTGCTGGTTGTGTTTTCAGGGAAAGAACTGTTGAGCAAGCTGAGTTGCTATTATATAATATATTGAGCAATGATAATGATTGGAAACTTCCTGAACCAACTCCGAAGCCAACTCTGAAGAAAAGGGGTATTCCATTTCTTAGTCCTGAAGATATGCAAGAGGCAAAGAAATCTATGAAAGAAAAAGGTATTAAAGCAAAAGATGTTAAGAATTTACCACCTATTGAAGAAATACACGGTCTTGATAACCCGACATAGGTAGTAAAGGTAAATTCTCTCTATAGATTTGATGAAGGTGATATCCCTCGTTATAAGTCTGCTAGCCAATGCTTGGATGAGTTTGATAATTTTATTATTAAACAAGAAAACTTCAATGCTTATGTTGGTAGAAATTGAAATGTAATGCTTATATGATTGAACACTTGAGTGATTATATGTCTAGAGTTAAAGGTGACCTTACGCTTATTAGTAAACATGCATCCATGGTTACCACTCAAGTAGAACAAGTACTTAAGGCACAAGATGATTTGCTCAGTGAATTAACTAATAAGAAAAATGATAATGATGTTAGAGTTATGACTAGAGGTGGTAGAATGACTCAGGAACCTTTGTATCCTGAGGGTCATCCTAAGAGAGTTGAACAAGATTCTTAGAGAACTAATGTTGATGCACCTAGTCCTTCTAAGAAGAAGAAAACAAAAAATGATAGGACTTTGCATGCTTCTAGTGAACCTACTGTTGACACACCTGAGAATCCCAATGATATTTCTATTTCTGATGCTGAAACACAATCTGGTAATGAACATGAACCTAGTGATAATGTTAATGATGATGTTCATGTTGATGCTCAACCTAATAACAATGATGTAGAAATTGAACTTGCTGTTGATCTTGTTAACCCATAATCAAAGAATCAACGTTATGACAAGACAAACTTCATTGCTAGGAAGCACAGTAAAGAAAGAGAACCATGGGTTAAGAAAACCATGCCTTTTCCTCCTAAGCCATCCAAGAAAAAAGATGACGAGGATTTTGAGCGCTTTGCTGAAATGATTAGACCTATCTTTTTTGCATATGTGTTTGACTGATATGCTTAAAATGAATCCTTATGCTAAGTATATGAAATATATTGTTACAAATAAAATAAAGATACCGGAAGTTGAAATTTCCACCATGCTTGCCAGTTATACTTTGAAAGGTGGAATACCAAAGAAACTAGGAGATCCAGGAGTACCAACTGTACCATGCTCCATTAAAAGAAACTATGTTAAAACTGCTTTATGTGATCTTGGAGCCGGGGTTAGTGTTATGCCTCTCTCTTTATATCGTAGACTTTATTTGAATAAGTTGACACCTACTAAAATTTCTTTGCAAATGGCCGATAAATCAACTGCTATACCCGTCGGCATTTGTGAGGGTGTGCTTGTTGTGGTTGCAAACGTTACTATTTTAACGGACTTTGTTATTCTTGATATTCCCGAGGATGACAGTATGTCGATTATCCTTGGTAGACCCTTTTTGAATACTGCAGGGGTTGTTATTTATTGCAACAAAGGCAATGTCACTTTTCATGTTAATGGCAATGAGTATACGGTACACTTTCCGAGGAAACAACCTCAAGTTCATAGTATAAATTCTATTGGAAAAATTTCAACGATTACTATTGGAGGTTTTGAATTCCCTCTTCCTACTGTCAAAAAGAAATATGATATTCTTATTGTTGGGGACATGCATATCTCCGTTGTGGTAACCTAATGTTATTCGAAAATTCTCCGGTTTTATGTTATTTGGAAGAAGTTCGTTAACAAGACTTGATCAACCTTGTTAGTGCATTCCTTTTGATGAGCATGAGATGGATGAAGTTAAAAATCACAACTCTCTGTGCCCTCCTTTTACTTTCTGTTATTTAGATGAAATAAAGCAAAAAATAGTATTTTTATATCTGTTTTCTGAGTTATCCATGCAATAAAAAAATATAAATACCCCGAAAATAAAAGTTCTCCAAATGTCCTGAAAATGAAGTATGATTTTTTTGTAGAATATTTAAGAATTTCTGGCACTCAGAACACACCAGGGGGACCCACCATTTGGCCATGAGGGCACAAGTTGCGCCCACACCCTGGGGTGCGCCCCGTGCCTCGTGGGCCCCACGTGGAACCCCTCCACTTATTCCATCACCCACTCACTTCGTCTTTCTCCAGAAAAAATCCTCCCATAGCTCAAACCCGTGTTCTAGCTCATCTTGCTGCCATTTTCGATCTCCTTGCTCAAAGCTCCATTCACAAAAATATTTTGGGGGATTGTTCTTCGGTATGTGACTCCTCCAATGGTCCAATTAGTTTTTGTTCTAGTGCTTTATTTATTGCAAATTTTTGCTGCTGAGGTGACCCTGTTCTTGAGCTTGCATGTCAAATTTATATAGTCCCAAGTAGTTCTCATGCATGATTTAGCCTCTAGGCACTTGTGGGAGTAGTTGCTGTCAATCTTGTTGAGTTTGGTTCACTTTTATTTTGAGTCATTAAAAATTCTAGAAACTTTTCAGGAAAAAAATGCATAGGAAAATGTAACAAGGTGGTTCTTCAAGGAAGCAAGAACCGATGCTCGTGATACGTGAGCCGGACGATGAACCACCATGGGAAGCTTAGGTACGACCTTGTGAATGGCCATCAGAAGAGTTTATGGTCCAAGCAGGCTTCAAGGATGAATTTAAAGTGTATGTGCGTAATGCTGATCTTGAGGACTTCATGTGTGATAAGTGTACCACTACCTCACTGATTCCTTTGTGAGGAGGTTTAAATTTTCATCCTCGCGCAATTCTCACACTGTTTTATTTGATCTTTATGATAAATCATATACCATGGACCTAGAAGATTTTAATACTGCCTATAAACTCCCTCTGTGGGGCAATGTTAGTCAACCTCGCAAATCTGAATATAAAGACTTTCTTGCCAGTATCACTGTGGGTGAAACTAGAGAAATTGCACAAGCTACCATAGGGAGCATTCATTTCCCTTCCATACATTATTTTGCTCTCTTTATAGGTAGATGCATTAACGACAAAGATGAGGTATGTCACATGTGCGTTCTAGATCTTAATGTTCTCAAGAGTGCGGTATTAGGTGATAAACAATATAACTTAGGGGCCATTGTTGCAGAGAGGTTGCATCTTAATGGTAAAAGTGGAGATTTGTTTGGTGGAATTTATGCAGCTCGTGTAGATAATTATCTTGGTGTACCCATACATGGAAATGATATGGAGTTTCCACCTGCTTATCTAGATTATAGTGCTATGGTTCGCCATCAGTTTCTTGAGAGGAATTAACAATTCCTCCAGTACCAACTAATCTTTGACAGATGGCGTACTGTTCATGTTGCTCTCCCTACTCCTACTTTCTTTAACTTTCAGGTAAAAAGGAGATACTTTATAACCAAGGAGGAGGCGAAGGAATACGAGAGGAGGACGGAGGTAGCTCGCCTCCAAGCTGCAGCTCTTCAGGCATTAGTTGTTGCATCTCAGTACAACCCCAACTACGACTTTGGATATCCGCCAGGCTAGTAGTGGCCATAGACCAACTTAGGCCAAAAGCCTAAGCTTGGGGGAGTACGTATTTCTCACCGACATTACATCCATGTTCACACAATCATTCTAGTTCTCGGTGCTCATACTTTTTCATGTACTATCCATTCTAGTTTATTTTCTGTTCATGCTTTCTTCTTGTGTGTTTGAAAAACCTTAAGAAAAAACAACAAAATTAGTTGTAGCTTTTAGCTAGTTTACTTTCCATGCTTGTAGTAGTGGTGATTAAAAGAAAACCCAAAAGGATTTCTCGTTCTTCTTTTGCTTGTTGGGAGCTTTCCCATGTAAATAGTTTTATGTCTTTTATTTTCTTTGGGGGTCGAGAGGAGAAGCCATGATGAAAATGTTGAGTGGCTCTCATATGCATTATTGTTGATCTAACGAAGCGCCCATATTACCTTGTCTTCTCCTTTGTATTAAATGCTTGCATATTCCAGCTTAGTCAAATGCACATGCACTATTATTATTATCCACACCGTTCGGTCGTGCGAGTGAAAGGCAATAATGTCGATATATGATGGACTAATTGAGATGGGAGAAGCTAGTATGAACTCGATCTATCTTGTTTTTGTAAATATGATTAGTCCATCGTTCTTGATTCAGCATATTATGGATGAAACATGTTTGCAATGACAATTAGAGAATGTAGTTGCTCATGCCATGCTTAATTACCTAAGAGTTTATAATGGTTTACCGTACATGCCAACATGCTATTAAAATGGTTGCGATGTGGTATGATAGGGTGGTATCCTCCTTTGAATGATTCGAGTGGATTGACTTGGCACATGTTCACGCATGTAGTTGAAACAAAATCAACATAGCCTCCACGATATTTATGTTCATGGTGATTTATATCCTACTCATGCTTGCACTCATTGTTGATTAATCTTAATGCTTGCTCATGACTGTTGTCGCTCGCTAGTTGGTCACTTCCCAGTCTCTTTCTAGCCTTCACCTTGTACTGAGCGAGAATACTGCTTGTGCATGCACTTCCATAAACCCCAATGTTATTCCATATGAGTCCACCATACATTCCTATATGTGGTATTTACCTGCCGTTCCAAGTAAATTTGCATGTGCCAAACTCTAAACCTTAAAATGAAATTCTGTTTTGTATGCTCGAATAGCTCATGTATCAACTAGGGTTGTCTATATCTTCCATGCTAGGTGGGTTTTTCTCACGATGAGTGGACTCCGCTCATCATTCACGAGAAAATGGCTGGTAACCAGGATGCCCAGTCCCATGCTCAAATCAAATCAAAATAAATGCAAGCAAAACTCCCCCAAGATTGTTGTTAGTTGGACGACACCCATTGTTTCGGGCCAGCCATGGATTGATGTTCGTTGGTGGTGTGGGAGTATAAAATTTACCATTCTGTTTGGGAACCGCCTATAATATATGTATCATGGAAGATATTAAGATCTCTTGGTTGTTATGTTGACAATGAAAGTATTCCACTCAAAATATTATTTATATCTATTTCAAAACTCAAGCTCTGGCACCTCCGCAAATCCCTGCTTCCCTCTGCAAAGGGCCTATATATTTACTTTTATGTTGAGTCATCATCCTCTTATTAAAAAGCACCAGTTGGAGAGCACCGTTGTCATTTTCATGCATTGCTATTAATTTACATTAAGTATGACTATGACTGGATCTCATTTGCCATGAATTACAATGTCTAGTCAGTCCTTGATCTTCAGGGGTAATTTGCACTTATGTTTTGTGGTCTCAGAAAGGGCTAAAGAGATACCATTTTGTTATATCATATTATGATTGTTTTGAGAAAGTGTTGTCCTCCAAGATTTATTATTATTACTCGCTAGTTGATTATGCCATTGATATGAGTAAATGTGAGAGCTGAATGTTATCGTGAATATGGTTAGTTCATAATCTTTTGCTCAAAACATGAATGCTGGCTTTACATATTTGCAACAACAAGATCAAACAGAGTTTGTAAAAGTTTTTCTTTCTCACTTTTAGTTTGTCAACTGAATTGCTTGAGGACAAGCAAATGTTTAAGTTTGGGGGAGTTGATATGTCTCCAATGTATCTACTTTTCCAATCACTTTTACCCTTGTTTTGGACTCTAACATGCATGATTTGAATGGAACTAACCCGGACTGACGCTGTTTTTAGTGGAACTGCCATGGTGTTATTTTTGTGCAGAAATAAAAGTTCTCGGAATGACCTGAAAATCCATGGAGACATGTTTTAGAACTAATAAAAAATATTGGCGAAACAATCAGCATCAGGGGGCCCACACCCTATCCACGAGGGTGTTGGGCGCGCCCCCTACCTCATGGGCTCCCTGGTACTCCATCGACCTCAACTCCAACTCCATATATTCACTTTCGGGGAGAAAAAAATCAGAGAGAAGGATTAATCGCGTTTTATGATATGGAGCCGCTGCCAAGCCCTAATCTTCCTCGAGAGGGCAGATCTAGAGTCCGTTCGGGGCTCCAGATTGGGGAATCCGTCACCATCGTCATCATCAACCATCCTCCGTCACCAATTTCATGATGCTCACCGCCATGCATGAGTAATCCCATTGTAGGCTTGCTGGACGGTGATGGGTTGGATGAGATTTACCATGTAATCGAGTTAGTTTTGTTAGGGTTTGATCCCTAGTATCCATTATGTTCTAAGATTGATGTTGCTATGACTTTGCTATGCTTAATGCTTGTCACTAGGGCCCGAGTGCCATGATTTCAGATCTGAACCTATTATGTTTTCATGAATATATGTGAGTTCTTGATCCTATCTTGCAAGTCTATTGTCACCTACTATGTGTTATGATCCGGCAACCCCGAAGTGAAAATAATCAGGACCACTCCCGGTGATGACCGTAGTTTGAGGAGTTCATGTATTCACTAAGTGTTAATGCTATGGTCCGGTACTCTATTAAAAGAAGGCGTTAATATCCCTTAGTTTCCAATAGGACCCCGCTGCCACGGGAGGGTAGGACAAAAGATGACATGCAAGTTCTTTTCCATAAGCATGTATGCCTATATTTGGAATACATTCCTACATTACATTGATGAACTGGAGCTTTATTATGAACATTGTCCAATTTGGGCCAAGCTTTATTATGAACCTGTTACAAATAGGAGCTTCTCTCAACAAGAATCCTTGTGGTTCCAATATGGAAATGTGTTCCCCTTGTTGTCGAAACGTAATCACGGCCTCTTTTCGCCTTGTATTTTTTTCTACAGGCAACATGGAACGACATGATATCCATGCTGAAATTTAAACTTATTCAGGGTTCGTTTGGCCTTTTTATACACTAATTGAGTTTCATAGGCATTTAATGTCCATAATTCAAATCTGAACTACAAATACATGCTCAAGTTCACCAAAATGGCTAGAAAAATTGTACATGCATGTGTCCTTGGGTGCATGTTTAATTAGGTCCCATGCCAGGAACAGGAACAAATTACAACCGTACCGGCGTCCTGGCTCATCCTCAAACATTGGAATCTTGGTTTTAAATCCCCGTAAATTTGGGCCAAGCTTTATTACAAACCTCTCACAAACCAGAGCTTCTCTCAAGGAAGTCTGATGGTTACGATTGGGAAACGTGTTCCCCTTGTGGTGAAACATAGTCGCTCCCTCTTTTCGCCTTGTATTTACTTCTAAGGGCAACATGGAACAACATGATTTCCATGCTAAAATTTAAACTTATTTAGGGTTCATTTGGCCTTTTTATACATTAATTGAGTTTCCTAAGCATTTAATGTCCATAATTCAAATCTGAAGTACAAATACACGCTCCAGTTCACGAAAATGGCTAGAAAAATTATACATGCATGTGTCCTTGGGTGCATGTTTAGGTCCCATGCAAGGAATGGGAACGAATTACAACCTGACCAGCATCTTGGCTCGTCCTCAAATATTTGGAATCTCGGTTTTTAAATCCCCATAAATCCAAAACTCACCAGAAAGTCAATAAAGGTGGCATGGTGTCACGTCATGGCACATATATGTCGTGGTAAAAACATTGCCAATTTGGGCCAACCTTTATTACAAACCTCTTACAAACCAGAGCTTGTCGCAAGAACCCTCATGGTTTTGATAGGGAAACGTGTCCCCTTGTGGGCCAAATGATAATCGCTCCCACTTCTAGCCTCGTATTTTTTTCTACACGCAACACGTATGGAACAATGGGAGATTTGCGCTGAACTTTGAAATTATTCAGGGTTCATTTGACCCTTTTTATTCATTAATTGAGTTTTCTAGGCATTTAATGTCCATAATTCAAATCCGAACTACAAATACATGCTCCAGTGCACCAAAATGGCTAGAAAAAATGTACGTGTGTCCTTGGGGTGCATGTTTAGGTCCCATGGAACGAAATGGGAATGGATTCAACCATCTCGCCGTCCTGCCTTGGCCACAAACATTGCGAATCTCGGTTTATAAATCTCTGTAAATCCAAAACTCACCAGGAAATCATGAAACTTGGCAGGGTATCACTATATGGTACATATAATTGTCCAATTTGGGCGAAGCTATATTACAAGCCTCTTACAAACCGAAGCTTCTCGCAACCCTCGTGGTTTCGGTGGGTGAAACAATAATCGTTGCATTTTCAAGCCTTGAACTTTGTTTTCTACAGGAAACATAGAATAACAGGAGTGTCGTGCCGAAATTTGAAACTATTTAGGGTTCGTGTGGCCATTGTATATATTACTAATTAAGTTTTCTACGCATTAAATGTAGTCCATAATTCAAATTTGAACTACAAGCACATGCTCCAGTGAAGCAAAATGGGTGGGAAATCGTACATGTGTCATTCGGTGCATGTTTAGGTCTCATTTAAGGAATAGGAATGAATTACAAACTTGTCGTCGTCCTGAAACATTGAGAATCTCAGTTTTTAAATCCTAGTAAATCAAAAACTCACCCAAAAACATGAAACTTGGCATGGTTTCATGACATGGCACATATATACTGTGGTAAAAAAATCATCCAGTTTGAGAAGAGGCGCACACATTAGTAGCCAACAAAGTCCATTTTGAAACAATAAGCTAACACGTTAATATCACAAACGGTTGTATTATATGAACCATGTCAATATTTAACCATACTCAGTGGCGTGCGTGCAGCTGTTTGATTAGACGGGACGAGCGCGATAAGTCCGCCGTGCAGGCTCTTCGAGACGCGTGCAAGCTGTCCGCTGTGCAGGCTCGACGGGACGCGTGCATCCTGTCCACCTCGCAGGCTCGACGGGACACGTGCGAGCAGCAAGGCCGCCCATGCTCACTGGGAAGCGAGCTCTTTGACCTCCATGCACTAGCCGCCACCCGCCTCACTCAAAACTTTGCCAGTAATGGGTTAATTAAAGCGCCTGGATGGATGTTTTTTTAGGGGTGGACGGAGGGTGTTTGGTTGTGATCCCATGGCAGCATTTTCTTTGTTCGTGTTTTCAACTCGTATTCCGGCCTAATTTAAATTTCCACATAGGGCAACGAATAATATGATGACAAATAAATGGGCAACAAATAGTACAACGACAAATTTACAATGGCGCAGACAATAATTGTATTACATATTCCGTATAATTTCAAAAGCCACATGCGGCAAAGTCCAGAAGACACGGGGGAAAGAGAAGAAGGAAATCATAGAGAACGATCTAGATCGCTACTGTATCTACTCTTCAATGGATCGCCGGGCGATGAAATCCTCCAGCTCCTTCCTCAATTCCACATGGCTTTGCTTGAAAGCAGCCACGGATTCCTCCACCTCCTGCTCGCAATCGATCCAGAGCTTCCTCAAGTCACCCATCAGTTCCTTGATGACCGCTGTTAGGGTCATCCCCGAGGCACTGCTCTACTCATGCAACATCTTCCAACCGGCGGCCTCCTCCTCCTTCTCAGTGAGTTCCTTGAGGAGCTTCGCATTGTCCCCCATGAGTTGCTCGATAAGGCCGATCGCCTTGTCAACCAAGGCATCGCTGAACTCGAGCGGCTTCATCAGATGTCGACCAGCTCTTGCTGCTTAATGAGGCCAGCGAGAATGTCATCATCGCCGTCCAAGGACTTCAGCAACACCAGCACGTCACAATCGCCGATGCAACAAGTGTGCTTGTGAGAGCCCTCGCGTGCCCGTGAGAGCTTGTTCGAGGGCTCCACTACGCGCCGGGACATCTCTGTTGCGGCTGCCGCTTCACGGAGGGACCTCTCTAGTGCTTCCGCAGCCTTAATCTTTGCTTCCTGGTTATATGCCCACTCAAAACTCCTCCTAACGGTCATGGCGGAATGACTTGACAGGAAAGACCAGTTTTGTAGGTGATGAGGAGAGGAACTGTGAAGTAATTTTCGAGTGGGTAGTTTTTATAGCCCGGTGCTAAGTGTGAACACATATTAGTTTGATCGGTGTGAACACATATTAGTTTGATCGGTGTGAACACATATTAGTTTGATCTGTGTGAACAGATTTGCAGTTACTTATTGTGATGTAATCTGCAATGTGATGAGAAACAAAGTCAAAATTTATTGATGGTTCTGGGCCCACAAAGCCCCGTTTTTGTTGTTGTGTCTCATCGCAAACAGTTCTTTTGGATCAACCGTATGCCACACATCGGAAGCCTGAAACGTGGGCCCTTGTTCTCGGATGTACGCGTACGTGTCTGCCCACTATCACACACGGTCATGATATCACCATCGTGTCCTATGGATGCGCCGTCGCATCTCCCACGGGGTGCCAGAAGGTTGACCACGTAGTTGCTCGTTGTGGCATCCCTGCTTTTTTTCTTTTTTACAGGTCTTTGGCGTTCCTGCACGCGCTCTACTCTCCGTTGAGGCAAATTTACAATGGCAACGGTCAATAATTGTCTTACATATTCAGGATAATTTGAAATTCCACATGCGGCAAGGCACAAAACACTCATGACCTACTTATGCATACAATTATAATAAAATATATGCTAAAAAGCTGAGTCGGCGGCCTTCCGACGACGGTCTTCTCGGACTCCATGATCAGCATATGACCGTTGCGGCCGTTCATTATGTGTAACTTACTAATCATCGCACACGAGTACTCACAGGCGCATTATGTGTGATACTCCTAGCCACCGCAAGCAACTAGTTTGCATTTTTCAATGTTTTTTGTACGAACAGAATCACACACAAACATACTATAGTACCCGCCTGTGTTATAATTTCTCATCCCAAATAGTTCATCCGAGTGGGCTGTTTGTTGCCTATCATACACATCTGGTTTACACAAATCGTTTGTGTTATTTTGGCTAATCGCAA
Source organism: Triticum dicoccoides (assembly GCF_002162155.2). Taxonomy (NCBI): domain Eukaryota; kingdom Viridiplantae; phylum Streptophyta; class Magnoliopsida; order Poales; family Poaceae; genus Triticum; species Triticum dicoccoides. Next base: position 463,327,027 of record NC_041387.1, on the reverse strand, counting down.
ATGCCGCATATCACACACATCTTGTTAGGATGAACCATTTTTGTTCTCTTGCCTAATCGAAAACAATTTGTCCGAGTGAACCGTATGTTGTATATCACACACACCTTGATCTGGCTGACCGTTCATGTTGCATTCCCTAATAGCACACAGTTCATCGGAGGGAACTGTATGCCGTATAACACACACACACACATTGATATGGCTGCCCGTTTCTGTTGTTCTTCCTCATCCCAAACAATTCTGCTGGATCAATCGTCTGCCCTGCATCGCACACGCAACTAAAATATGAACTGTGTTTGATGCATCCGTCATCACAAACGTTTTGCACATTTTTGATGGTTTTCTTACACCACCGTTTGCGATTATTGCATCGCACACAGTTTCTCGAAGGGTCTCTGATCCTGTAGTAGTGTTTCCTCACGACACGATGCTTGCAAAAAGAGAAAATAGAAAAGGAATAGGGAAGAATACTTTGACTCTTACATAAAAGTAAATGCATAAAAGTAAAAGATAGGCCCTACGTAGAGGGAATCAGAGGTTTTCATGCACTTTTTGTTTGTATGGAAAATACCTTAATGCAAAAGAACACCACATTGTATTGCCCCTTATGAAAGCAACGTTTATTATGCAATATGTCGATTTTATTATTTTGCCATCACAAGTTCTTACAACGCTCAATTTTCGCTTACACTAATATGATCCAACACATTTAGAAGCAATTTTTATTGCCTTATTGCACCGATGACAACTTACTTGAAGGATCTTACTCAATCCATAGGTAGGTATGGTGGACTCCCAAAATAAGATTTTGGGTTTAAGGTTTTTGGATGCACAAGTAGTATCTCTACTTGGTGCGGAGTTTTTGGCTAGCAAAGATATTGAGCAAGCACCACATGTTGAAGGTTCTATGACAATATAACTTCTGTGTGAATATGAACAACCATAAATCATTACGTTGTCTTCCTTGTCCAACGTCAACAATTTTGACATATAATATTTAATGGGGGCTCACAATCATAAAAGATGTCCCAGATAGTATATTTGCATGTGAATCTTCTCTTCCCTTAATAATTCTTTCATGAAGTGCATCATTGACAAATGCTATGTTTGTCAATCTCCAATAAATTTTACCACTTATACTTTTCTTTATGTGATGTCATTACTTACCATAAGATTAGCATATGATCTTTTTCATTTATTTTCCTTTCTTTTTATTGAAACAAAAAAGGTAAAGAAACAAAACCCAAACTACTCTTTATTATATGACTCACACACGATTACATAGATACAAAGATCACTAAGCAAGCACTCGAAAAGAAAGGATCGAACTAAACTTTTTTTATTAAACTAAATCATAGGATAACTAAAGATTGAACTAAAATAGGTAAAGGCAAAGATAGAGGTGGTGATATGATACCAGGGCACCACTCCCAAGCTTGGCACAAGCCAAGGGAAGTGCCCATACCATGAACTCAAGTTTATTTTGTTGGTGAAGATGATGATGGTGGTGTTGATGTAGTAGCGGGCTTATCCTCTGGCTTCCATGGTAGCAGCTCACCATCATAGGATAAGAAGATGATGAAAGCGACGGTGGAAATGAAGAAGATACCAGTGAGCAAGAGTTCCAGAAAGCAGCTGAAGCCATTTGTATTGACGGGGGGTGCATCTTTGCACTCCTCCCACTGCCAGCTCAAGCAATGTGTGCATGAGGTCAATGCCTTGGAACCAGCTGCAGATTCCCGTAGGCCACTAAAATGGTCCCGCACGCCTATCATCTTCGACAAAGAGGACCATCCTAACCTATCACGGTTGGGTGTTTTCCGTTGTTGTTTTCTGCAACAATCGGCAACCTCAAAGTCACCAAGATGTTAGTTCATGGTGGGGCTAGGTTGAACTTGATCTCCCCTAAGGTGGTTGGCAAGCTGCAGATCTCTGATGAGGAGCTTAAGGCCATGGGCACTTTCAAGGAATCAACCCCGGCAGGAGCTGGCTTATGGGAAAGATCCCCTTGCCCGAGTCGTTTGGCGGGGAACTGAACTACCAGACTGAAAAAGTCGTGTTTGACGTGGTTGAGATTCCTTTGCTTTACAATGGAGTTCTTGGTCGTCCAGCTCTGTCAAAATTCATGGTAGCATCCCACTATGCTTACAATACCTTGAAGATGCTAGGGCCAATGGGTATCATTTCCATCCCGTCAGATAAAAGAGACGCAATCATATATGTGGATCAGATGTATCGAGACATGATAGCAGCTGAGGCTGCAGAAGCCACATCTCCCACCAAGGAAACATAGAAGGAAAAAAAGACTAGTAGAGATGCCGGCAAGGGATCTGGGAAGCGCGCCTCTTCAGAGTGCGCTGCACCTGTTGATGACTTCCGGAGAGTTCCACTAGTAAGAGGTCCAAGGTTGCTTTACCTGCTGTGAAGAGGGTCCCAGCAAGGCAGGATGGTGCTAACGGTACGTTCACCATAAGCGCCACCCTTGATGACAAATAGGAAAGTGCGCTCGTTGCCTTCCTGCGGGTGAATGTTGATGTGTTTTCTTGGCAATCATCTTACATCCCCAGCGTTCCCAGGAAGGTAATCAAGCACCAACTTGTTGTCTGCCCCCATGCTCAGCTCGTCAAGCAGAAGGTTAGAAAGCAGGCTTTGGAATGGCAACAGTTCAGTGCCAAGAAAATCAAGAAACTGGAAGCAGCTAGTTTGGTCAGAGGAGTGTTGCATCCAACATGGCGAGCAAACCCAGTGGTAGTGCGCAAGGCAAATGGGAATTGGAGGCTTTGCATTGATTTCACCGAACTGAACAAGGCATGCACAAGGACCCTTTTCCCCAGCTGCGCATTGATCAGATTGTGGATTCCACTTCCGAGTGTGATCTGCTTTCCTTTTTGGATGCATACTCCGGGTACCATCAGATATTCATGTCCAAGTAAGATGAAGAGAAGACCGCGTTCATAACTCCATGTGGCACGTACTGCTTCGTACGTATGCCTTTCGAGTTAACTAGATCCACTTTTGTTAGGGTAGTGCAAATTGGGTTTGAGCCTCAGCTACACAGAAATGTAGAAGCTTACATGGATGATATAGTGGTCAAAACCAAGGATAAATCAATGCTCATTCAAGATCTGGAAGAGACCTTTGGAAACTTGCGCAAGATCAACTTGAAGTTATACCCCGAGAAGTGTGTGTTTGGTGTTCCCTCCAGCAAGTTCCTTGGTTTCTTTGTATCTCACTGGGGGATAGAAGCCAACCCCAACAAAATCAGAGCAATTGAGAAGATACAAGCACCCAAGACTGTCAAAGATGTGAGACGTTTAACTGGGTGTGTTGCCGCGCTGAGTAGGTTCATTTCCAAGTCTGCCGAGCGTGCCTTGCCGTTCTTCCAGGTTTTGAAGAAGGTATGGCCAATGAAGTGGACCCCAGAGGCGGAAGCAGCGCTGCTAGACCTGAAGACCTACCTTTCCTCTGCTCCCACCCTAGTTGCTCCTAAACCACAAGAGCCGTTGCTGCTATACTTAGCGACAACTAATAAAGTGGTTAGTGCAGTGCTGGTGGCACAGCAGGAAGTATATGAAGAAGCAACTACATCTACTATCCTCTCCAGAGATGAAAATTACCTGGCCGCGGCAAGGATGAGCACAGATCAAGTGAAAGTAGAGAAAGTTAGTGGGGCGATCCTAAAGTCGCGGCAAAGAAGAACGTGGTGTAATGGCCAGTGTACTTTGGTAGCTCCCTGTTATTGGGGGCTAGGTCAAGGTACTCTATAGTGCAAAAGCTGATATTCGGCGTTATCATGGTCTCGAGGAAACTGTGCCACTATTTCCAAGCCCACGAGATTACAGTCATCACACGCTTCCCACTACTGCGCATACTGAGGAACCCCGAAGCTACCGGCGGGATAGTTGAATGGGCCCTATAGTTGTCAAGCTTTGTCCTGAAGTAGTAAAATACCTCAACCATCCAGAGTAGGGCGTTTTCGGAATTCATTGCAGAATGGATGCCCACTCCAGATGAAGATACACCAAAGACAGTTATCCCCAACTAGGAAGCACCTCAGGAGTGGATCATGTATTTTGATGGTGCTTTCTCATTGCAGGGCGCTGGAGCTGGCGTGCTCCTTGTTGCACCCACTAGAGAACACCTCAAGTATGTGGTTCAAATGCACTTCCCCCGGGAGGCGACCACCAACAACATTGCTGAGTATGAAGGACTCCTTGCTGGGCTTAGGGTCTCGATGGAGCTAGGAATCAAGAAATTGATTATCCGTGGAGATTCACAACTCCTGGTGAAGCAAGTCAATAAAGATTACCAGAGCCCATTGATGGAGGCATACATAGAGGAAGTGAGAAAGTTAGACCAATACTTCTATGGATTACAAACAAAGCACGTGCCCCGTGTGGAGAACAGTATAGCTGATCATTTATAAAGTGCGCTGCACAAAAGTTCTTGCGATCGAGGTAAGCGCTCCCACGAATGAGAAAGTACCATTTGTACTTGTTGTTGAGCCCCAAGCTCCAACTTGGGCGCAACACATAGTCCACTACCTTCAAACAGGAGAACTTCCCAAAGAACAAGAAGCTCAAAGAGTAGCCCGGAGGTCAAATATGTACAAGTTTGTCGATGACACACTGTACAGGAAGAGGCTGAATGGTGTGAAATTGAAGTGCACTTACCGGGAAGATGGGCAGAAGCTCTTGGCGGAGATACACGAGGGCTGATACATATCCAACTTATCTATAATTTTTGATTGTTCCATGCTATTACATTATCTGTTTTGGTTGTTTAATATGCATTAATATACTATTTTATATATTTTTTGGGACTAACCTGTCGCCGTTCTGGGAACGGGGGTCCCTAGACTTGCCTGCCTACGGCCTGCAGCGTGGCTCAAGTGGTGGCCCAGTACGGCCCGTCTTCATCAGTACAAGACTCAAGACCCTCGCGAGGGGCCGAGCCTCGCGGGGCGGATGACACAAGGCTTCCTCAGGGACGGCCTCGCCAGTCAAGCTCGCGAGGAGGCGGAGAGATCATGGCAGGGTACCTCGCGAGGTGCCCATGACGCAAGCCATGATGATCGAGACCAGGTGGGCGCCGGCCTGTGCAGTGTCCTTGTTTCCTCTTTGGTGCAAAGGGGGAAAGCACAGGCGTGAAGTACCGAGGCATCAGGCAAGGTTTTCCATTTCCGTGCAACGAGACCAAGACCAGCGGAGCGGCAGGATGGAGGTTACCGTGGATCCCAAGGCGGCGTCATCACCAGTGCTTTTGGCAGCCGAAGACCAACTTTAGTCAGGATAACCTGTACTAGATGTTCCCCTTTGAAATGGCCATTGTTGGCGCCCTTCCCTCTAAATATTTGGGAAGAGGCCCAGTGCCTCTATAAATAGAGCTAGCCACCACAGAGTAGAGGGGAGATTTTGGGTAGACTAGAGAGAGAGAGGGGCGACTGAACTCACCCAAGTAGTTCATCGCAACAGCTCAAGAACACCTCTTGAGAGGCCGTTCTCCCCCTGTACTGTTCATCATCAACCCCTGAGGCAATCCACCACACCACTCACTTGAGTAGGGTGTTACACCACGTCGGTGGCCCGAACCAGTATAAATATCGTGTCCCTTGTGTTGTTCATCCTTTCCAGCTTAGATCTCACGAGAGGATCGGACGTGGATAGATAGGGGAGAAATCTTTGTGCGCATCCTAGAGTTCGAACCTCAAGGGTATGCCAGAACCCAACATCCGACATTTGGTGCGCCAGGTAGGGGTGCACCGGAATCTTTCTTCCGTTGTCCGCATTTGATCTTTCGTCGTGTTAATGGCTGACGCTCGCCGGGCTCGCGCCGAGCGTCGGGCTGCTCTCGCCGCCCACATCGCCCAGACGGCACCAGTCGGCGGGTGTCCCCGTCGTTCCCCGTCGCCTACCGCCAACGCCGCCACCGGCCCGGCGGGTGATACGTCTCCAACGTATCTATAATTTTTGATTGTTCCATGCTATTATATTACCCCTTTTGGATGTTTATGGGCTTTATTTTACACATGCATATCATTTTTGGGACTAACCTACTAACCGGAGGCCCAGCCCGTATTGTTGTTTATTTGCCTATTTCAGTATTTCGAAGAAAAGGAATATCAAACGGAGTCCAAATGGAATGAAACCTTCGGGAGCGTGATTTTTGGAACGAACATGATCCGGAGACCTTGGAGTGCAAGTCAATAAGCTTTCGAGGGCCCCACGAGATAGGGGTCCGCACCACCCCCTGTAGGGCGCGCCCCCTGTCTCCTGGGCCCCTCAGGTGGCCACCGACGTACTTCTTCATCCAATATATACCTACGGACCCCGAAAACATCCAGGAGCACCACGAAACACAATTTCCACCGCCGTAACCTTCTGTATCCGCGAGATCTCATCTTGGAGCCTTCGTCGGCACTCTGCCGGAGGGGGAATCGACCATGGAGGGCTTCTACATCAACATCCTTGCCCCTCCGATGAGTTGTGAGTAGTTTACCACAGACCTACGGGTCCATAGTTATTAGCTAGATGGCTTCTTCTATCTTTTTAAATCTCAATACAATGTTCTCCCCCTCTCTCGTGGAGATCTATTCGATGTAATCTCTTTTTGCAGTGTGTTTGTCAAGATCCGATGAATTGTGGGTTTATGATCAAGTTTATCTATGAATAATATTTGAATCTTCTCTGAATTCTTTTATGTATGATTGAGTTATCTTTGCAAGTCTCTTCGAATTATCAGTTTGGTTTGGCCTACTAGATTGGTCTTTCTTGCCATGGGAGAAGTGCTTAGATTTGGGTTCAATGTTGCGGTGTTCTTACCCTGTGACAGAAAGGGTTGCAAGACACGTATTGTATTGTTGCCATCAAGGATAACAGGATGGGGTTTATATCATATTGCATGAGTTTATCCCTCTACATCATGTCATCTTGCTTAATGCGTTACTTTGTTGTTATGAACTTAATACTCTAGATGCAGGCAGGAGTCGGTCGATGTGTGGAGTAATAGTAGTAGATGCAGGCAGGAGTTGGTCTACTTGTTATGGACGTGATGCCTATATACATGATCATGCCTAGATAATCTCATAACTATGCGCTTTTCTATCAATTGCTCGACATTAATTTGTTCACCCACCGTAATACTTATGCTATCTCGAGAGAAGCCTCTAGTGAAACATATGGCCCCCGGGTCTATCTCTTATCATATTTTCTTTCAATATATTTTTATTTGCATATCTAGCTTTTGCATCTATATTACAAAATACCAAAAATATATTATTATCTCTCTATCAGATCTCACTTTCTTAAGTGGCCGTGAAGGCATTGACAACCCCTTTATTGCGTTGATTGCGAGTTCTCAATTTGTCTGTGTAGGTGCGTGGGACTTTTGAGGAGCCTCCTACTGGATTGATACCTTGGTTCTCAAAACTGAGGGAAATACTTACGCTACACTTGCCGCATCACCCTATCCTCTTCGGGGAAAACCAAGCTAGCTCAAGACGTAGCAAGAAGGATTTCTGGCGCCGTTGTCGGGGAGGTCTTCGCTCAAGTCAAGACATACCAAGTACCCATCACAAACCCATCTCCCTCGCATTTATATTATTTGCCTCTCGTTTTCCTCTCCCCCACTTCACCCTTGCCGTTTTATTCGCCCTCTCTTTCCCAATCTCCTTCCCTCTTTTTCACTTGCCCTTTTCTTCCGTTGCCCGTGTGTTTGCCCGTTTTCTTCGTCGTTATGGCTAGTTCCTTGTCCGCTCCTATGTCTCCCGAGTTTGAAGTTCTTCACTTCAAGCAAAGGTAAGGAGAAAACTTAAAAGATGCTTGGTATAGGATGATGGAATCTTATTGCAAGTCCACCCTAGAGGTGAACTTTAGAATTCTTCTTCGCAATTTTTATGTTGGATTAAACATGACGCATATACAACTCTTGGATTGCATTGCCAAGGGAAATTTTATTGAAATTGATCCAAGTATTGCGCATGAAATAATAGAGGGAATAGTGGGAACATTACCTCAAAAGGGAGGATCTCATCCTACCCAAGAAGAAACACAAGTGTTTGGAAAGATTTGCGAAGTAACAATTTTTTTACAAAAATCTCTTGAGCCTCTTAAAAGTGTTAGCGGAAATCTGCACCACATGAATATGTTGATCACTCTTTGCAATAAGCGGTTGGATTCTTTAGATCTAAAAATTTCAGAATATGAAGGGAAGCGGAAAGAACCTTCCGGATTCGAGCTTGACTCTGCTAAAAAACTGAAAATTAAAGATGGCACTTGTTAGATCTATCTTTGTTTTTATGCCTAGCTAGGGGCATTAAACGATAGCGCTAGTTGGGAGGCAACCCAATTTTTCTTTTTCTTTTTTGTTTTTTCTTCTGTTTAGGAATAAATCTTGCATCTACTCTCTGTTTAGATGTTTTTTTATCTTTTAGTTAGTGTTTGTGCCAAGTAGAACCTATAGGATAAACTACGATGATAGTTGATTTGATTCTGCTGAAAAACAGAAACTTTGCGCTCACGAGAAAAAAAAATCAATAAATCACAGAAACGTGATTTTGCATTGATTCGTTTTGCTGCTGATCAATAGACAAATTGTACAGTACTTCATATTTTGTTAGGATTTTTAGACTTCCATAAGTTTGCGTTAGTTACAGATTGCTACAGACTGTTCTGTTTTTGACAGATTCTATTTTTCGTGTGTTGTTTGCTTATTTCAATGCATCTATGGCTAGTAAATTAGTTTATAAACCATAAGGAAGTTGGAATACACTAGGTTTAACACCAAAATAAATAAAGAATGAGTTCATGGCAGTACCTTATGTAGTGGTTTTGTTTTCTTTCACTAACGGAGCTTATAAGATTTCCTGTTAAGTTTTGTGTTGTGAAGTTTTCAAGTTTTGGGTAAAGCTTTTATGGACTATGGAATAAGGAGTGGCAAGAGCCTAAGCTTGGGGATGCCCATGGCACCCCAAGATATTCAAGGATAGCCAAAAGCCTAAGCTTGGGGATGCCTCGGGAAGGCATCCCCTCCTTCGTCTTCGTTCACTGGTAACTTTACTTGGAGCTATATTTTTATTCGCTACATGATATGTGTTTTGCTTGGAGCGCCATGTGTTGTATTAGTCTTGCTTGTTAGTTTACCACAATCATCCTTGCTATACACACCTTTTGGGAGAAGCCTATTTGATTAGAATTTGCTAAGAATACTCTATGTGCTTCACTTATATCTTTTTGAGCTTCATAGTTTTTGCTCTAGTGCTTCACTTATATCTTTTAGAGCACGGTTGTGTCTTAAATTTTAAGAAATTGCTAGTCTCTAATGCTTCACTTATATTATTTTGAGAGTCTTTTAGAACAGCATGGTATTTTCTATGGTTATAAAGTTGGTCCTAGAATGATGAGCATCCAAGTTGGGTATAATAAAAACTACCATAGGAAGTGAATTGGATGCTATGATCAACTTGATACTTGATAATTGTTTTGAGATATGGAGGTAGTGATATTAAAGTCATGCAGTTGGGTGATTATGAATTTAAAGAATGCTCGTGTTGAAGTTAGTAAGTCCCGTAGCATGCACGTATGGTTAAAGTTGTGTAACAAATTTGAAACATCAAGTGTACCTGGCTTGTGCATCCTTATAAGTGGCGGTCAAGGACGAGCGATGGTCTTTTCCTACCAATCTATCCCCCTAGGAGCATGCGCGTAGTACTTGATTTTTGATGACTTCTAAATTTTTGCAATAAGTATATGAGTTCTTTTGACTAATGTTGAGTCCATGGATTATACGCACTTTTACCTTTCCGCCTTTGCTAGCCTCTTCGGTACCGTGCATTGCCCTTTCTCACCTTGAGAGTTGGTGCAAACTTCGCCGGTGTATCCAAACCCCATGATACGATACGCTCTATCACACATAAACCTCCTTATATCTTCCTCAAAACATCCACCATACCTACCTATTATGGCATTTCCATAGCCATTCCGAGATATATTGCCATGCAACTTTCCACCATTCCATTCATCATCATCATGACGTACTTTACTTTTGTCATATTGCCATTGCATGATCATGTAGTTGACATCGTATTTGTGGCAAAGCCACCATGCATTATTTTTCATACATGTCACTCTTGATTCATTGCACCATACCGGTACACCGTCGGAGGCATTCATATAGAGTCATATCTTGTTCTAGTTTCGAGTTGTAATTCATATGTTGTAATCAATAGAAGTGTGATGATCATCATTATTAGAGCATTGCCCAAAAAGGAAAAAAAGAAAAAAATAAGAAAGGCCAAAAGAAAAAAAAGGCCCAAAAAAAGAAAAGAAAAGAAAAGAATAAAGAAAAAAGAAGAAGAAAATAAATAAAAAGGGCAATGTTACTATCTCTTTTTCCACACTTGTGCTTCAAAGTAGCACCTTGTTCTTCATGTTGTGAGTCTCATATTTTGTGCTTCAAAATGGCACCATGTTTTTCATATAGTGAGTCTCATAAGTTGTCTTTTTCATACTAGTGGGAATTTTTCATTATATAACTTGGCTTGTATATTCCTACAATGGGCTTCCTCAAATGCCCTAGGTCTTTGTGAGCAAGCAAGTTGGATGCACACCCACTAGTTTTTTTTTTGTTGAGCATTCATTTATAGCTCTAGTGCATCCGTTGCATGGCAATCCCTACTCCTCATGTTGACATCAATTGATGGGCATCTCCATAGCCCGTTGATTATCCTCGTCAATGTGAGACTTTCTCTTTTTTTGTCTTCTCCACACAATCTCCATCATCATATTCTATTCCACCCATAGTGCTATATCCATGGCTCACGCTCATGTATTGTGTGAAGGTTGAAAAAGTTTGAGATTATTTAAGTATGAAACAATTGCTTGGCTTGTCATCGGGGGTATAGAAGTTGGGAACATCTTTGTGTGACGAAAATGAAGCATAGCCTAACTATATGATTTTGTAGGGATGAACTTTCTTTTGCCATGTTATTTTGAGAAGACATGATTACTTTGATTAGTATGCTTGAAGTGTTACTATTTCTTTTATCAATATGAACTTTTATTTTGTATTCATTTGGATCTGAACATTCATGCCACAATAAAGAAAATCACATTATGAATTATGCTAGGTAGCATTCCACATCAAAAATTTCTTTTTTATCATTTACCTACTCGAGGACGAGCAGGAATTAAGCTTGGGGATGCTTGATATGTCTCCAACGTATCTATAATTTTTTATTGTTCCATGCTATTATATTACCCCTTTTGGATTTTTATGGGCTTTATTTTACACATTTATATCATTTTTGGCACTAACCTACTAACCGGAGGCGCAACCCGTATTGCTGTTTTTTTGCCTATTTCAGTATTTTGAAGAAAAGGAATATCAAACGGAGTCCAAACGGAATGAAACCTTCAGGAGCGTGATTTTTGGAACGAACATGATCCGGAGAGCTTGGAGTGCAAGTCAAGAAGCTTCCAAGGGCCCCACGAGATAGGGGGTCACGCCCCCCCCCCCTGTAGGGCGTGCCCCCCTGTCTCGTGGACCCCTCGGGCGGCCCCCGACGTACTTCTTCCTCCTATATATACCTATGGATCCCGAAAACATCCAGGAGTACCACGAAACACAATTTCCACTGCCGTCACCTTCTGTATCCGCGAGATCTCATCTTGGAGCATTCGTCGGCACTCTACCGGAGGGGGAATCGACCATGGAGGGCTTCTACATCAACATCCTTGCCCCTCCGATGAGTTGTGAGTAGTTTACCACAGACCTACGGGTCCATAGTTATTAGCTCGATGGCTTCTTCTCTCATTTTGGATCTCAATACAATGTTCTCCCCCTCTCTTGTGGAGATCTATTCGATGTAATCTCTTTTTGCGGTGTGTTTGTCAAGATCCGATGAATTGTGGGTTTATGATCAAGTTTTCTATGAATAATATTTGAATCTTCTCTGAATTCTTTTATGTATGATTGAGTTATCTTTGAAAGTCTCTTCGAATTATCAGTTTGGTTTGGCCTACTAGATTGGTCTTTCTTGCCATGGGAGAAGTGCTTAGCTTTGGGTTCAATCTTGTGGTGTTCTTACCCAGTGACAGAAAGGGTTGCAAGACACGTATTGTATTGTTGCCATCGAGGATAACAAGATGGGGTTTATATCATATTGCATGAGTTTATCCCTCTACATCATGTCATCTTGCTTAATGCGTTACTCTGTTCTTATGAACTTAATACTCTAGATGCAGGCAGGAGTCGGTCAATGTGTGGAGTAATAGTAGTAGATGCAGGCAGGAGTCGGTCTACTTGTTATGGACGTGATGCCTATATACATGATCATGCCTAGATAATCTCATAACTATGCGCTTTTCTATCAATTGCTCGACAGTAATTTGTTCACCCACTATAATACTTATGCTATCTCGAGAGAAGCCTCTAGTGAAACATATGGCCCCCGGGTCTATCTCTTATCATATTTGCTTTGAAACTACTTTTATTTGCATCTTTACTTTTTGCATCTATATTACAAAATACCAAAAATATATTATTATCTCTCTATCAGATCTCACTTTCGTAAGTGGCCGTGAAGGGATTGACAACCCCTTTATTGCGTTGGTTGCGAGTTCTCAGTTTGTTTGTGTAGGTGTGTGGGACTTTTGAGGAGCCTCCTACTCGATTGATACCTTGGTTCTCAAAACTGAGGGAAATACTTACGCTACACTTGCTGCATCACCCTGTCCTCTTCGGGGAAAACCAACGCTAGCTCAAGACGTAGCAGCGGGGAACGAGCAGCAGGCCTCGTCTCTGCATCCTTCGGTGCGGCGGGAAGGCCGCACCGCCACCCCGTCACTGAGTCCAGCCGGTTCGTCGTCCCATGCCCGTCGCGCCCCCACGGACGCGCACGCTGTGTTGCTCCTAGCGCGTGAGCTCCTGCACTACTGTCCCGTCGACGACCTCTACAAGGACTCACTCGCTCGCATCACCGAGCTCGTCAGCGCTGCAGGGGGCTCTCCTACGCCGTCCCTCTCGCTGCCTCGCACTCCGTCCTGCGTAGGAGGTGCAGACCAGGAGGTGCCTCCGCCTCCTCCTCCCCAAGAAGGCACCCTAGCTCCAAGGCGCGCGGCCCTAGGACAAGATCCACCACGTCCGGCGCCCGCACGGCAAGAAAGGATATGCCAAGAAATCCCTCGTCCCCAAGAAGGTGCTCACGTGCTGCCGGCACCGGTGCGCCACGAGCGCATCCCTGCGCCACCATGTCGAGACCCCGCGCTGCTCCAGGCAGCGGTCCGCGGGAATCTCCAGGAGCAAGCCCAGCATCAGCAGAGGGCTCCAGTGGCCACCACAGGCTGTCGCGCCTTCACCCCCAAGCTACGCAGTGTCGCCTGGCCAGGCAAGTTCAAGCCTGACCTGCCTCCTCGCTACGACGGCACTGCAGACCCCGCGGAGTTCCTACAGCTCTACGAGCTGGGCATCGAAGCCACCAACGGGGACGAAAAGGTCATGGCAAACTGGTTTCCCATGGCACTCAAGGACGGTGCCCGCACCTGGCTCCTGAACCTGGCTCCGGGCACGATCTCCTCCTGGGATGAGATGCGCACTCGCTTCATCGCCAACTTCCAGGGCACTCGCGACCGTCCACTGGCCGTGGGTGACCTGCGTCGCATCAAACAGCAGCCTGGAGAGACCCTGCAAAAGTACATCCAGCGCTTCAACAAAGCCTGCCTCAAGATCCCCAGGGTGACTGAGGAAGTCATCATCTCAGCCTTCCCCAGGGTCAATGAAAGAGGAGCTAGCAATCCATGAAGACATTTTTACATCTCTGGAGCTGTTCAACTTGGCGACCAAGTGCGCCAGGGCTGAGGAAGGGCGCCTCTCCCTCCTCGAGCTTCCAACTTCTGATCCGAAAGATAAGAAGCCCCAGGTCAAGGACGTGAAGCGCAAAGGAGCGGCTGTGCTCATAGCTGAGCCAGACACCAAGCAAGGCAGGGATCATCCGGAGTCATCCAAGGGCAGCCGGTATTGCGTGTACCACGACCTCCACACCCACAACACCAACGAATGCCAAGAGCTTAGAGCTGTGCGAGATGGACGTATCAGCCGATGCCCCGAGCGCAACGATCGGGGCTATGGCCGAGGAGGAGGAAGAGGTGGAGGACGATGGGAAGACCGTGGCCCTCGCCAAGGGTGGCATGACTGACCTCGCGAGGACCGCTGGCAGGACCAGCCTCGCGAGGGAGGTTGGAGGGATCAGCCTCGTGAGGATCACCCGCAAGGCAACGCAGGCCTCCCTCTACTGCCACCACCGTCAAGGAGGAATGAAGACCAGCATCGGGAAGAGGGGGCTGGGGGCTTCCAGGAGCCGCACGCAATTGCCTGCATCCTGGGCGGAGATCAAGCCCCAGCCTCTCAGCGAATCTTCAAGCAGTTTGCTCGCGAGGTGAATGTCGTCCTCCCGAAGCTTGAGGCTTCGCGCCCTCTCAGGTGGTCCACGTGTGCTATCACGTTCAGCTCAGCGGATCAGCTCAAGTGTGCAGCAACAGCTGGGGTCCTCCCAATGTTCTATTCCCCAGTCATCAGCAATGTGCAGGTCACCAGGACCCTCATCGATGGTGGAGTAGGGCTCAACGTTCTGTCTATCGAAACATTCAACAATCTCCAAGTGTTGTATGATCAACTCCAGCCAACCAAGCCTTTCTCAGGAGTCACTGATGGTTCTACCACCCCGATAGGGCAGGTCCGCCTCCCTGTCACCTTCAGACAGTGCAAGAACTACCGTAATGAACTCATTGACTTCGACGTCGCCCACATTTGCCTACCGTACAACACCATCCTCGAGTATCCGGCCCTGGCCAAGTTCATGGCAGTGTCTCACCATGGCTACAATGTCCTCAAGATGCCAGGAAGCAGTGGAGTCATCACAGTCCCCTGTGAGGAAAAGGATGCAGTGTGTTCTCTTGAGCGTGCCTTCTAGGCCGCGGCAATCGAAGAACCCGATCATAGGAGAGGGAGCCTTCCCAAGGCAGTCTCTAAGAAGAAGAGGACCTCACCTGGCCCAAACCATTAGGAGGCAGGCACCTCCAGAGGTGTTGCGTCAGGATCCACGCCCGTTCAAGGGGCACCACCCTCTGTCGCATAGGGAGGCACGCCCGGCGCCCTCCTCGGGCAAGGCTCAGGGGCTCTCTCCTGGAGGGCCACCGACTTTGCCAAGGTCATGAGGGAGGCGCTCGGGCACCACTTGGAGGCGTACTTCAAAGCAAGTTTCCCTCAGGAAGTTATGAGGCAAGGAGGGCCAAACCCTCAGGAGTTCATCGCAAGAAACACTCAGGAGCTGCAGGAGTCAAGAGTCATGCGCGGCAGCCGGCGCTTACCCGCCGTAGCCCCCTGAAAGCACAAGTGCTCCCTAGGTGGCTTTGGTAATTAATGTCAACTTATCTCTTGTTGGACTAACACTTTTATCTAGTATGTTTCAGATAAGTTCAACAATGGAGTGGCATGGACTAAAGGATGTGGGAGCTCCTTCAAGATGCTAAGGACAAAGGATTGGCTCAAGCTTCAAGCTCAAGACTCTTCATTTTACATTTTAGTGATCCAAGATCACATTGAGTCTATAGGAAAAGCCAATACTATCAAGGAGGGATGAGGTGTTGCTTAATGAGCCTCTTGCTTCAAGTGCTTAGTGATATGCTCCAAATACTCTCAACTACTTTCCCACTTCCACACATATGTCCTAAACCTAAAGTCAAACTCGGCCCCACCGATTCTTTCTATCCGGCGCCACTGAGTTTGGATGTCTTAGCCACTACCACAAACCCTAGGCAAATCGGTCTCACCGATAGGGATCTCGATCTCACCGAGATGGGATTGTAATCTCTCTGTTTCCCTTCGTAACGTTTCGGTCTAACCGAAGTGAGCGATCGGTCCCACCGAGATTGCAATGTAAACTCTCTGTTTCCCTTTTGTAACATTTCGTTCTCACCGAAAAGAGCAAATCGGTCCCACCGAGTTTACCTGACCAACTCTCTGGAAAGCTTATTACCAAAATCGGTCTCACCGAGTTTGTGTAATCAGTCTTACTGATATTACGTTATGCCCTAACCCTAACCGAATCGGTCTCACCGAGTTGCATGTCAGTCCCACCGAAAATCCTAACGGTCCCTAAATTTGCTAAATCGGTCTGACCGAGTTTGTTGATTCGGTCCCACCGAGTTTGGCAAGTTGTGTGTAACGGTTAGATTTTGTGTGGAGGCTATATATACCCCTCCACCTCCTCTTCATTCATGGAGAGAGCCATCAGGCTAAACCTACACTTCCAACTTACCATTTCTGAGAGAGAACCACCTACTCATGTGTTGAGGCCAAGATATTCCATTCCTACCATATGAATCTTGATCTCTAGCCTTCCCAAGTTGCTTTCCACTCAAATCTTCTTTCCACCAGATCCAAATCCTATGAGAGAGAGTTGAGTGTTGGGGAGACTATCATTTGAAGCACTAGAGCAAGGAGTTCATCATCAATGCACCATTTGTTACTTCTTGGAGAGTGGTGTCTCCTAGATTGGCTAGGTGTCACTTGGGAGCCTCCGACAAGATTGTGGAGTTGAACCAAGGAGTTTGTAAGGGCAAGGAGATTGCCTACTTCGTGAAGATCTTCTGCTAGTGAGGCAAGTCCTTCATGGGCGACGGCCATGGTGGGATAGACAAGGTTGCTTCTTCGTGGACCCTTCGTGGGTGGAGCCCTCCGTGGACTCACGCAACCTTTGCCCTTCGTGGGTTGAAGTCTCCATCAACGTGGATGTATGATAGCACCACCTATCGGAACCACGCCAAAAACATCTGTGTCTCCAATTGCGTTTGAATCCTCCAAAACCCTTCCCTTTACATTCTTGCAAGTTGCATGCTTTACTTTCCGCTGCTCATATATTCTTGCATGCTTACTTGCTATATGTTTTGAATGTTAAACTTGTGCCTAAACTCCACTTAAACTTTAAAAAGGTTAAAAACTGCAACTTTGGTACTTAGTGTCTAATCACCCCCCTCTAGACACCTCTTCTCAAGGTCCTACAAGTGGTATCAGAGCATTGGTCTCCATTGCCTTGGTTTAATCACCATTGGAGGAAGATGGATGAGTCTACTTTGGGGAGTCTTAGACATAGAGTGCCTATTCTTGATGGAGAGTATTTTCATGAGTGGAAAAATGAGATGCTTGTAATTTTCAATCAATATCATTTGAACAAGTACATTGCTAGCCCTTGTGCACCTCATGTTGATCCTATGCATCCTACCCATGATGAGTCAATTGACATGATTAGGAATCTTAGAACTGCCGAACTTATCATTAGAGGATTGCCTAGAAACTTGATTGGATGTTTGCCTACTCTTAAGTGTGCCTACACTATATGGAAATTTCTTGAGGAACGATTTCCAAATTATTCCTTTAAAAATCTTGATGAAATTCTCCATAAGTCTATTGCTTTGAGTAAAATGAATACTAGTGATCCTATGTTTGGTGATCGTCTATTTGAGCTTACAAACCTTATGCGTGCCAAAGGAAATGTTGGTATTATTAGTGATATTATTTCCGAAGCTATAAAAATTCATAAGCAAGATCATTGTCAAACTCACTCTAACGAATCACCCTCTCTAGGATCTGATCCACCACATGACGATGTTGAACATGGATACTATGATGAGGATGATGATAGTGACTTCGATCTTGATGATGCAATGAGACACCTTGGTCTTATGGCAAATCTTCGAGGATATATGTCAGGAGGAAAGGAATGGTTTCTTGATAGTGGATGTACCGATCACATGACCGGAGATAAAGACATGTTTCGTGAGCTTGCTGAAAATGATGGTCCTCGAAAGTATGTCACTTTCAGTGACAACTCAAAGGGTAAGGTGGTTGGCCTCGGTAAGGTGGCCATATCACATGATAGCTCCATACAAAATATCATGCTCGTTGAATCTCTTGGATACAACTTACTTTCAGTATCTAGACTAGCTAATTTCAGTTTCAGTGTCCTATTTACTGAAGTAGATTGCCAAGTGTTTCGTCGAGACAATCATAAAATGGTCTTTACCGGTGTACGTAGAGGTGATCTATACATTGTTGATTTCACTAAAAAGGCTCAACCTAAAACTTGCTTCATTGCAAAATCCTCAAAAGGTTGGTTATGGCATAGACGACTAGGTCACATTGGCATGAGAAACCTTGACAAGCTTATTGAAGGCAATCATATCCTTGGAGTTAATGATGTCATATTTGATAAGGATAGACTTTGCAGTGCTTGTCAAGCAGGTAAATAGGTTGGAGGAAGGCATCCCGGGAAGAACATCATGACCACAAAGAGGCCACTCGAGCTACTTCACATGGATCTCTTTGGTCCCAACTCTTACAAGAGTCTCGGTGGAAATTCTTTTGGTCTAGTTATATTTGATGATTTTTCAAGATTTACGTGGGTGTTCTTTCTCGATGATAAATCGCAGGTTCAAAAGATCTTCAAAAACTTTGCTAGGAAGGCCCAATATCAATTTGAAGTGAAGATCAAGAAGGTTCGCAGCGACAACGGAACGGAGTTCAAGAATGCAAATGTGGACACCTTTCTTGACGACGAAGGGATTTCAAACGAGTTCTTGGCTACATGCACACCTCAACAAAATGAGTTGTTGAGAGGAAGAACCGAACGCTCATCGAAATGGCGAGAACGATGCTTGATGAGTACAAGACGCCGAAGCACTTTTGGGCAGAAGCGGTTGAGACAGCTTGTCATGCAACAAATCACTTGTATCTTCACAAGCTACTCGGCAAGATGGCATACGAGCTCCTCACCAGTAACAAACCCCAGGTTGGATACTTTCGAGTATTCGTCTCAAAGTGCTACATTCTTGATAAGCATCATCGTTCTAAATTTGCTCCTAAGTCTCATGAAGGTTTCCTACTAGGTTATGGCTCCAACTCTCACACTTGTCGTGTCTACAACAATTTCACCTGAAAGGTTGAAGATACGGTAGATGTGAAGTTTGATGAATCTAACGGCTCGCAAGTAGAGCAATTGCCAATTGATGTAGGAGACAAAGATCCTTCGGAAGCAATCCAAGACTTGTCTATTGGCAAGGTCCGTCCAACGGAGGTGAAGGAGAGTACCTCGTCCGTCCAAGTGGAAGCTTCTACTTCACGACAAGGTGAACCAAGAGTTGATACGGAAGCATCCACAAGTGGGACACACCAAGATGAAGAAAACGAGGAAGTGCATCAAGATGAATGTCAACAACCTCCTTCTCCACCACAACAAGAGAACGACAACGCCAACAATGAAGAAGGCCAAGAGGAAGAAAAAGATGAAGAAGATGTTCAACGAAGACCCAAGCAAAAGCTTTCACGAGTTCGAGCAAGAGTTGCTAAAGATCATCCCGTCAAGCAAATCTACAATGACATTCAAACCGGGAGAATAACTCGCTCTAAAACTCGTTTAGCTAACTTTTGTGAAAACTATTCTTTCATATCTAGCGTTGAACCTATGAAGGTTGAAGAAGCATTGGAAGATCCGGAATGGATAAATGCTATGCATGAAGAGCTACACAACTTTGAGAGGAACCAAGTTTGGACATTGGTTGAGAAGCCCGACAACAACCCACAACATCATCTGGTACCAAATGGGTGTTTCGCAACAAGCAAGATGAAGATGGACAAGTAGTTCGCAACAAAGCACGTCTCATCGCCCAAGGCTACACACAAGTCGAAGGTATGGACTATGGTGAGACTTACGCCCCCGTTGCTAGACTTGAGTCCATTCGCATCTTACTTGCCTATGCTAATCATCATGATATCACCTTGTGCCAAATGGACATTAAAAGTGCTTTTCTAAATGGTGAAATAGAGGAGGAAGTTTATGTTAAGCAACCTCCCGGATTTGTCAATCCTAAGGAACCCAATCATGTTGACAAACTTCACAAAGCTCTTTATGGTCTTAAACAAGCTCCTAGAGCATGGTATAAATGCTTGACCAAGTTCCTTATTGAAAAAGGCTTTGAAATTGGGAAAATTGATTCAACACTTTTTACTAAAACGGTTAATGGAGAACTCTTTGTGTGCCAAATTTATGTTGATGATATTATATTTGGTTCAACTAACCCTCATTTTAGTGAAAAGTTTGGGAAGCTAATGTCGGAGAAGTTAGAGATGTCTATGATGAGTGAACTCAAATTCTTTCTTGGGTTGCAAATCAAGCAAACTAAGGAACGTACTTTTGTTTCTCAAACGAAGTACACCAAGGACCTATTCAAGAAGTTCAATATGCAAGAATGCAAAGGTATGTCTACACCCATGCCTACTAGTGGACATCTTGACTTGACCAAAGATGGTGAACTGGTTGATCAAAAGGTTTATTGCTCTATGCTTGGTTCGTTGTTATATCTATGTGCTTCACGTCCCGATATCATGCTAAGTGTGTGCATGTGTGCACGATATCAAGCTGCTCCTAAAGAATGTCATCTTAAGGCCGTGAAAAGGATAGTGAGATACTTAATTCATACACCAAATTTTGGCATTTGGTATCCTAAGAGGGCCTCTTTCGATCTTGTTGGCTACTCCACTCGGACTATGCCGGAGACAAGGTTGATAGAAATTCCACTTCGGGTACTTGTCAATTTCTTGGTAGATCTCTTGTGTATTGGTCCTCCAAGAAACAAAACTCAGTATCCTTATCCACTGCCGAAGCGGAATACATTGCCACTGGTTCATATTGTGCTCAATTACTTTGGATGACCCAAACTCTTAAAGATTATGGGCTATATGTGAAACATATTCCATCGATGTGTGACAATGAAAGTGCTATCAAAATTGGTCATAATCCTGTGCAACATTCTCGAACTAAGCATATTGAAGTTCGTCATCATTTCATTCGAGATCATGTTGCTAAGGGTGACATTGATCTTAAGCATGTTCGCACCGAAAAGCAATTAGCAGATATATTCACTAAACCTCTTGATGAGAAAGTGTTTTGCAGGTTAAGAGGAGAATTGAACATCATTGATGCTTCAAAATTGGAGTAGAAACTCCATTGGATACATGCAAGACATGAGCTTATGACTAATCCTTGATATTTCTCTTATGATGAAAATCTTATGTCTTGGATATATTTGTATCTTGCATGTTATCTAACCCATGTAGGTACTTGGTTGAATCTAATTCCATGAGGTTGTAACCTACTCATATCTTGAGCAATCTCTACATCACCAAGTCTCTACACTATGGTGGTTGAAGCCAAGGAAGCATGAAACCATTCAAACATATCCTTTGACAAATTCTATGTTGAGCTTCATGATTGTCATTTTTGGATATACAAGTGCTCTTCCTTGCAAGAACTAACCCATGTAGGTAGATGGACTCAAATTCCAAGTGATGCTCCCAACTCTTGATGAGCTACATCAACCTTGAGCAACCCACACAAGTTCAACTACATGGACATCACCACCATCCATGGTATGTTATTCCATCTTAGAGAAGCTTTACTCCAAGTCATGAGTTAAAGCAACTCGACAAGATGTGAATACATCAAGATGCTTAAACGAAAAATGGCAACCCCATTTTGAGCGAGTATGACCCATGATCAAGTGATCTCACTTGACTCCTAAGTCAATATACTCTAACATAGGTGACTTTGTCGCCGACCAGCTCTAGATGAAGTTCTCTTGTATTCTCTTCTGTGTTTTTGCATTTGTCTCATGCATATTTGTTTCCCCTTTCAAAAAAAACTTCATCTAGATTTCTTTCTGTTTGCTCTGCATTTTCTGCATCCAATTCCTTGTATATCATTCAGTAAATTCCTTGCAAATCTTTGTGATATCTTATTAGTCTAGTGAGCTGAGGTGACAAGTGTTTTCTCTGCGATGAACTCGGTTACACCGATTTGTTATTTTCGGTCCAACCGAAAACTTTCGGTACCACCGAAGCCTAAAACTCGGTGCCACCGATTTCACAACAGGAAAAACAGTTTGCCACTTACTCTTTGTTTCTTCTGATCCAGCTCCACTCAATGAATCTTGTCCTCTACAAGCATCACATTTTTATCAATTCTTTATGTTGTGACTCAAGGATCAAACCCATTCACGACAAATTCCAGAGGGAGAGAGATATCACATTTTTTATCAAGCCCTTCTTGGAAATTGATGTCAAAGGGAGAGAGAGATATCACATCAAAGCTTATCATTTAGAGAGATCACATCATAGAGGGAGAGTATCACCTCCTCAGAGGGAGAGAGAGATTTCCAGGGGGAGAGAATACTAGATGAAAGTATTTCTCAAGGATCCCAGATGCTTGGTGTTCAAGAGGAGAGATGCCACATGTCTTCTTGAGGGGAAAGACATGTTCATATGTGCTTATTTGCATTAGTTTGCACTAGCTCTGTTCATTTATATCTTTCAACTCTGATTTTCTGTTCCCTATCTTCTCCCAGTATCCCTTGCTAGATTCAGGGGGAGCAAGACATCTAAGGGAAAGAAATCACTTCATTTCATTGCATATCTTTACTCTTGGGGACATGTGTAATCTAATGTAGTACTTAGTACTCACTCTCTACAAGGTACTTAGTACTTAGTACCCAGTCTTGGTATTCTTGTGGTTTCTTTTGTTTGCTCTGGCTAGTAGGTGCATCTGTGTTATCTAACCTTATTTTCACAGGTTCATTCCATCCTATGCCAACTCAAGACTACAAGGTAAGTTTATGCATCACAATCATGTCTATGAGGAATTCTTGTTGATGTACATACTGTTTGCAAGAAGGACTCATGGGCATGAAGGTATTCTCTTTAATATTCTTTGCTCTGATGCATATGGCCAAGATACATGTAACACATTGCCTGCTCTATCATGGTTATGCTACCACATGCTTCTATATTCCATATTCACATGATTGCATACATGTAGGGGGAGCCTATGCCTGTTACATGTATTTCCAAAGCTTTACTTGCTATTCTTTATATCTTTATCGAAAGCTTTGATGCATGTTGTCATCAATTACCAAAAAGGGGGAGATTGAAAGCACAAGTGCTCCCTAGGTGGTTTTGGTAATTAATGTCAACATATCTCTTGTTGGACTAACACTTTTATCTAGTATGTTTCAGATAAGTTCAACAATGGAGTGGCATGGACTAAAGGATGTGGGAGCTCCTTCAAGATGCTAAGGACAAAGGATTGGCTCAAGTTTCAAGCTCAAGACTCTTCATTTTACATTTTAGTGATCCAAGATCACATTGAGTCTATAGGAAAAGCCAATACCCTCAAGTACTTAGTGATATGCTCCAAATACCCTCAAGTACTTTCCTACTTCCACACATATGTCCTAAACCTAAAGTCACGCTCGGCCCCACCGATTCTTTCTATCCGGCGCCACTGAGTTTGGATGTCTTAGCCACTGCCACAATTCCTAGGCAAATCGGTCTCACTGATAGGGATCTAGGTCTCACCGAGATGGGATTGTAATCTCTCTGTTTCCCTTCGTAATGTTTCGGTCTAACCGAAGTGAGCGATCGGTCCCACCGAGATTGCAATGTAAACTCTCTGTTTCCCTTTTGTAACATTTTGGTCTCACCGAAAAGAGCAAATCGGTCCTACCGAGTTTACCTGACCAACTCTCTGGAAAGCTTATTACCAAAATCGGTCTCACCGAGTTTGTGTAATTAGTCTTACCAATATTACGTTATGCCCTAACCATAACCGAATCGGTCTCACTGAGTTGCATGTCAGTCCCAACGAAAATCCTAACGGCCAATAAATTTGCTAAATCAGTCTGACCGAGTTTGTTGATTCGGTCCCACCGAGTTTGGCAAGTTGTGTGTAATGGTTAGATTTTGTGTGGAGGCTATATATATGTTGGGGAACGTTGCAGAAAATTAAAGTTTTTCCTACGGTTTCACCAAGATCCATCTATGAGTTCATGTAAGAAACAAGTCATGGGAGAGATATTGCATCTACATACCACTTGTAGATCGCGTGCGGAAGCGTCCAAGAGAACGGTGATGATGGAGTCGTACTCGCCGTGATCCAAATCACCGATGACCAAGTGCCGAACGGACAGCACCTCCACGTTTAACACACGTACGGAGCGGATGACGTCTCCTCCTTCTTGATCCAGCAAGGGGGAAGGAGAGGTTGATGATGATCCAGCAGCACAACGGCGTGGTGGTGGATGCAGCATGACTCCGGCAGGGCTTCGCCAAGCTGCTGCGGGAGGAGGACGAGGTGTAGCAGGGGGAGGGAGGCGCCAAGACACAGGGTGCGTCTGCCCTCCCCCTTGCCCTCCTTTATATAGGCCCCCAAGGGGGGCGCTGGCCCCGGGAGATGCAATCTCCCAAGGGGGGCGGCGGCCAAGGGGAGTGGAGTGCCCCCCAAGGCAAGTGGTGCCCCCCCCCCACCTAGGGTTTCCAACCCTAGGCGTAGGGGGGGCCCAAGGGGGGGTGCACCAGCCCACTAGGGGCTGGTTCCCCTCCCACTTCAGCCCACAGGGCCCTCTGGGATAGGTGGCCCCACCCGGTGGACCCCCGGGACCCTTCCGGTGGTCCCGGTACAATACCGGGTGACCCCGAAACTTTCCCGATGGCCGAAACAGCACTTCCTATATATAATTCTTTACCTCCGGACCATTCCCGAACTCCTCGTGATGTCCGGGATCTCATCCGGGACTCCGAACAACATTCGGTTTGCTGCATACTCATATTCATACAACCCTAGCATCACCGAACCTTAAGTGTGTAGACCCTACGGGTTCGGGAGATATGCAGACATGACTGAGACGGCTCTCCGGTCAATAACCAACAGCGGGATCTGGATACCCATGTTGGCTCCCACATACTCCTCGATGATCTCATCGGATGAACCACGATGTCGAGGATTCAAGCAACCCCGTATACTATTCCCTTTGTCAGACGGTATGTTACTTGCCCAAGATTCGATCGTCAGTATCCCAATACCTCGTTCAATCTCGTTACCAGCAAGTCACTTTACTCGTGCCGTAATGCATGATCCCGTGACCAGACACTTGGTCACTTTGAGCTCATTATGATGATGCACTACCGAGTGGGCCCAGTGATACCTCTCCGTTATACGGAGTGACAAATCATAGTCTCGATCCGTGTCAACCCAACAGACACTTTCGGAGATACCTGTAGTGCACCTTTATAGTCACCCAGTTACGTTGTGACGTTTGGTACACCCAAAGCACTCCTACGGTATCCGGGAGTTACACGATCTCATGGTCTAAGGAAGAGATACTTGACATAGGAAAAGCTCCAGCAAAACGAACTACATGATCTTGTGCTATGCTTAGGATTGGGTCTTGTCCATCACATCATTCTCCTAATGATGTGATCCCGTTGTCAACGACATCTAATGTCCATAGTCAGGAAACCATGACTATCTGTTGACCAACTAGCTAGTTAACTAGAGGCTTACTAGGGACGTATTGTGGTCTATGTATTCACACGTGTATTATGATTTCCGGATAATACAATTATAGCATGAATAAAAGACAATTATCATGAACAAGGAAATATAATAATAATCCTTTTATTATTGCCTCTAGGGCATATTTCCAACAGTCTCCCACTTGCACTAGAGTCAATAATCTAGTTACATTGTGATGAATCGAACACCCATAGAGTTCTGGTGTTGATCATGTTTTTCTTGGAGAAAAGGTTTAGTCAACGGATCTGCGACATTCAGATCCGTATGTACTTTTCAAATATCTATGTCTCCATCTTGAACATTTTCATGGATGGAGTTGAAACGACGCTTGATGTGCCTAGTCTTCTTGTGAAACCTGGGCTCCTTGGTAAGGGAAATAGCTCCAGTGTTGTCACAGAAGAGTTTGATCGGCCCCAACGCATTGGGTATGACTCCTAGGTCGGTGATGAACTCCTTCACCCAAATCGCTTCATGCGTTGCCTCCGAGGCTGCCATGTACTCCGCTTCACATGTAGATCCCGCCATGACGCTCTGCTTGCAGCTGCACCAGCTTACTGCCCCACCATTCAACATAGACACGTATCCGGTTTGTGACTTAGAGTCATCCAGATCTGTGTCGAAGCTAGCGTCGACGTAACCCTTTACGACGAGCTCTTCGTCACCTTCATAAACGAGAAACATGTCCTTTGTCCTTTTCAGGTACTTCAGGATA
Source organism: Triticum dicoccoides (assembly GCF_002162155.2). Classification (NCBI taxonomy): domain Eukaryota; kingdom Viridiplantae; phylum Streptophyta; class Magnoliopsida; order Poales; family Poaceae; genus Triticum; species Triticum dicoccoides. Next base: position 463,300,859 of record NC_041387.1, on the reverse strand, counting down.
TTCTTGGCCGCTGTCTAGTGTTCCTTGCCGAGATTACTTTGGTACCTTCCTACCAAACTTACGGCAAGGTTTACATTAGGTCTGGTACACAGCATGGCATACATAATAGATCCTATGGCTGAGGCATAGGGGATGACACTCATCTCTTCTTTATCTTTTGTCGTGGTCGGGCATTGAGCCGAGCTAAATCTCACACCTTGCAATACAGGCAAGAACCCTTTCTTGGACTGATCCATTTTGAACTTCTTCAAAATCTTATCAAGGTATGTGCTTTGTGAAAGACCTATGAGGCGTCTCGATCTATCCCTATAGATTTCGATGCCTAATATGTAAGCAGCTTCTCCAAGGTCCTTCATTGAAAAACACTTATTCAAGTAGGCCTTAATGCTGTCCAAGAATTCTATATCATTTCCCATCAAAAGTATGTCATCTACATATAATATGAGAAATGCTACAGAGCTCCCACTCACTTTCTTGTAAACGCAGGCTTCTCCATAAGTCTGCATATACCCAAACGCTTTGATCATCTCATCAAAGCGAATGTTCCAACTCTGAGATGCTTGCACCAGCCCATAAATGGATCGCTGGAGCTTGCATACTTTGTTAGCATTCTTAGGATCGACAAAACCTTCCGGCTGCATCATATACAGCTCTTCCTTAAGATAACCGTTAAGGAATGCCGTTTTGATGTCCATCTGCCATATCTCATAATCATAGTATGCGGCAATTGCTAACATGATTCGGACGGACTTAAGCTTCGCTACAGGAGAGAAAGTCTCATCGTAGTCAATCCCTTGAACTTGTCGATAACCCTTAGCGACAAGTCGAGCTTTATAGATGGTGACATTACCATCTGTGTCCGTCTTCTTCTTAAAGATCCATTTGTTTTCTATCGCTCGCCGATCATCGGGTAAGTCAGTCAAAGTCCATACTTTGTTTTCATACATGGATTCTATCTCAGATTGCATGGCTTCTAGCCATTGGTTGGAATATGGGCCCGCCACCGCTTCTTCATAGTTCGAAGGTCCACCATTGTCTAACAACATGATTTCCAGGACGGGGTTGCCATACCACTCTGGTGTGGAACGTGTCCTTGTGGACCTACGAAGTTCGGTAGCAACTTGATCCGAAGTACCTTGATCATCATCATTAATTTCCTCTCCAGTCGGTGTAGGCACCACAGGAACATTTTCCTGAGCTGCACTACTTTCCGGTTCAAGAGGTAGTACTTCATCGAGTTCTACTTTCCTCCCACTTACTCCTTTCGAGAGAAACTCTTTTTCCAGAAAGGATCCGTTCTTGGCAATAAAGATCTTGCCTTCGGATCTAAGGTAGAAGGTATACCCAATGGTTTCCTTAGGGCATCCTATGAAGACGCATTTTTCCGACTTGGGTTCGAGCTTTTCAGGTTGAAGTTTCTTGACATAAGCATCGCATCCCCAAACTTTTAGAAACGATAGCTTAGGTTTCTTCCCAAACCATAATTCATACGGTGTCGTCTCAACGGATTTAGACGGTGACCTATTTAAAGTGAATGTAGCTTTCTCTAGAGCGTATCCCCAAAATGATAGCGGTAAATCGGTAAGAGACATCATAGATCGCACCATATCCAATAGAGTGCGATTACGACGTTCGGACACATTACACTGAGGTGTTCCAGGCAGCGTGAGTTGTGAAACGATTCCACATTTTCTTAAGTGTGTACCAAATTCGTGACTTAAATATTCTCCTCCACGATCCGATCGTAAGAATTTTATCTTTCGGTCACGTTGATTCTCTACTTCATTATGAAATTCCTTGAACTTTTCAAAGGTCTCAGACTTGTGTTTCATCAAGTAGACATACCCATATCTACTTAAGTCATTAGTGAGAGTGAGAACATAACGATATCCTCCGCGAGCCTCAACGCTCATTGGACCACACACATCAGTATGTATGATTTCCATGCTCGCTCCATTGTTCCGGAGAACGGAGTCTTGGTCATTTTGCCCATGAGGCATGCTTCGCATGTGTCAAATGATTCATAATCGAGAGACTCTAAAAGTCCATCAGCATGGAGTTTCTTCATGCCCTTGACACCAATGTGACCAAGGTGGCAGTGCCACAAGTATGTGGGACTATCGTTATCAACTTTACATCTTTTGGTACTCACACTATGAATATGTGTAACATTGCGTTCGAGATTCATTAAGAATAAACCATTGACCATCGAGGCATGACCATAAAACATATCTCTCATATAAATAGAACAACCATTATTCTCAGATTTAAATGAGTAGCCACCTCGCATCAAACGATATCCAGATACAATGTTCATGCTCAAACTTGGCACTAAATAACAATTATTGAGGTTTAAAACTAATCCCATAGGTAAATGTAGAGGCAGTGTGCCGACGGCGATCACATCGACCTTGGAACCATTCCCGACGCGCATCGTCACCTCGTCCTTTGCCAGTCTCCGCTTATTCCGCAGCTCCTGCTGTGAGTTACAAATATGAGCAACGGCACCGGTATCAAATACCCAGGAGTTACTACGAGTACTGGTAAGGTACACATCAATTACATGTATATCAAATATACCTTTAGTGTTGCCGGCCTTCTTGTCCGCTAAGTATTTGGGGCAGTTCCGCTTCCAGTGACCCTTCCCTTTGCAATAAAAGCACTCAGTCTCAGGCTTGGGTCCATTCTTTGACTTCTTCCCGGCAACTGGCTTACCGAGCGCGGCAACATCTTTGCCGTCCTTCTTGAAGTTCTTCTTACCCTTGCCCTTCTTGAACTTAGTGGTCTTATTGACCATCAACACTTGATGTTCTTTCTTGATTTCAACCTCTGCTGACTTCAGCATTGAAAATACTTCAGGAATGGTCTTCACCATCCCATGCATATTGTAGTTCAGCACAAAGCTCTTGTAGCTTGGTGGGAGCGACTGAAGGATTCTGTCAATGACCGCCTTGTCCGGGAGGTTGATCTCTAGCTGGGACAGGTGGTTGTGCAACCCAGACATTTTGAGTATGTGCTCACTGACAGAACTGTTTTCCTCCATCTTACAACTATAAAACTTGTCGGAGACTTCATATCTCTCGACCCGGGCATGAGCTTGGAAAACCATTTTCAGCTCCTCGAACATCTCATATGCTCTGTGTCGCTCAAAACGCTTTTGGAGCCCCGGTTCTAAGCTGTAAAGCATGCCGCACTGAATGAGGGAGTAATCATCAGCACGTGATTGCCAAGTGTTCATAATGGCATCTAGGACATAATCTTTCTTGGCTGCTATGAGGATGATCCTCAGGTTCTGGACCCAGTCCGAATAGTTGCTGCCATCATCTTTCAGCTTGGTTTTCTCTAGGAACGCGTTGAAGTTCATGTTGACATGAGCGTTGGCCATTTGATCTACAAGACATATTTTGCAAAGACTTTAGACTAAGTTCATGATAATTAAGTTGATCTAATCAAATTATTTAATGAACTCCCACTCAGATTGACATCCCTCTAGTCATCTAAGTGTTACACGATCCGAGTCGACTAGGCCGTGTCCGATCATCACGTGAGACGGACTAGTCATCATCGGTGAACATCTCCATATGATCGTATCTTCCATACGACTCATGTTCGACCTTTCGGTCTCTTGTGTTCCGAGGCCCTGTCTGTACATGCTAGGCTCGTCAAGTTAACCCTAAGTGTTTATGCATGTGTAAAGCTGTCTTACACCCGTTGTATGTGAACGTAAGGATCTATCACACCCGATCATCATGTGGTGCTTCGAAACGACGAACTTTAGCAACGGCGCACAATTAGGGGGAACACTTTCTTGAAATTATTATAAGGGATCATCTTATTTACTACCGTCGTTCTAAGTAAACAAGATGCATAAACATAATAAACATCACATGCAATTATATAAAGTAGTGACATGATATGGCCAATATCATATAGCTCCTTCGATCTCCATCTTCGGGGCTCCATGATCATCTTCGTCACCGGCATGACACCCTGATCTCCATCATCATGATCTCCATCATCGTGTCTTCATGAAGTTGTCACGCCAATGACTACTTCTACTTCTATGGCTAACGCGTTTAGCAATAAAGTAAAGTAATTTACATGGCGTTCTTCAATGACACGTAGGTCATACAAAAAATAAAAACAACTCCTATGGCTCCTGCCGGTTGTCATACTCATCGACATGCAAGTCGTGATTCCTATTACAAGAACATGATCTCATACATCACAATATATCATTCATCATTCATCACAACTTCTGGCCATATCACATCACATGACAATTGCTGCAAAAATAAGTTAGACGTCCTCTAATTGTTGTTGCATCTTTTACGTGCCTGCAATTGGGTTCTAGCAAGAACGTTTTCTTACCTACGAATAACCACAACGTGATTTTGTCAACTTCTATTTACCCTTCATAAGGACCCTTTTCGTCGAATCCGCTCCAACTAAAGTAGGAGAGACAGACACCCGCTAGCCACCTTATGCAACTAGTGCATGTCAGTCGGTGGAACCCGTCTCACATAAGCGTACGTGTAAGGTCGGTCCGGGCCGCTTCATCCCACAATACCACTGAAGCAAGAAAAGACTAGTAGCAGCAAGAAAGTTGACAAGATCTACGCCCACAACAAAATTGTGTTCTACTCGTGCAATAGAGAACTACGCACAGACCTAGCTCATGATGCCACTGTTGGGGAACGTTGCAGAAAATTAAAATTTTTCCTACGGTTTCACCAAGATCCATCTATGAGTTCATCTAAGCAACGAGTCATGGGAGAGAGATTGCATCTACATACCACTTGTAGATCGCGTGCGGAAGCGTCCAAGAGAACGGTGATGATGGAGTCGTACTCGTCGTGATCCAAATCACCTATGACCAAGTGCCGAACGGACAGCACCTCCGCGTTCAACACAAGTACGGAGCAGATGACATCTCCTCCTTCTTGATATAGCAAGGGGGAAGGATAGGTTGATGATGATCCAGCAGCACAACGGCGTGGTGGTGGATGCAACAGGACTCCGGCAGGGTTTCGCCAAGCTGATACGGGAGGAGGACGAGGTGTAGCAGGGGGAGGGAGGCGCCAAGACACAGGGTGCGGCTGCCCTCCCCCTTGCCCTCCTTTATATAGGCCCCCAAGGGGGGCGCCGGCCCTGGGAGATGCAATCTCCCAAGGGGAGGAGCGGCCAGGGGGGGTGGAGTGCCCCCCAAGGCAAGTGGTGCGCCCTCCCCCCCACCTAGGGTTTCCAACCCTAGGCGCAGGGGGGGCCAAGGGGGGGGCGCACCAGCCCACTAGGGGCTGGTTCCCCTCCCACTTCAGCCCACGGGGCCCTCCGGGATAGGTGGCCCCACCCGGTGGACCCCCGGGACCCTTCCGGTGGTCCCGGTACAATACCGGGTGACCTCGAAACTTTCCCGATGGCCGAAACAGCACTTCCTATATATAATTCTTTACCTCTAGACCATTCCGGAACTCCTCGTGATGTCCAGGATCTCATCCGGGACTCCGAACAACATTCGGTTTGCTGCATACTCATATTCATACAACCCTAGCGTCACCGAACCTTAAGTGTGTAGACCCTACGGGTTCGGGAGATATGCAGACATGACCGAGACGGCTCTCCGGTCAATAACCAACAACGGGATCTGGATACCCATGTTGGCTCCCACATACTCCTCGATGATCTCATCGGATGAACCACGATGTCGAGGATTCAAGCAACCCCGTATACTATTCCCTTTGTCAGACGGTATGTTACTTGCCCGAGATTCGATCGTCGGTATCCCAATACCTCGTTCAATCTCGTTACCGTCAAGTCACTCTACTCGTGCCGTAATGCATGATCCCGTGAGTAGACACTTGGTCACTTTGAGCTCATTATGATGATGCACTACCGAGTGGGCCCAGTGATACCTCTCCGTTGTACGGAGTGACAAATCCCAGTCTCGATCCGTGTCAACCCAACAGACACTTTCGGAGATACCTGTAGTGCACCTTTATAGTCACCCAGTTACGTTGTGACGTTTGGTACACCCAAAGCACTCCTATGGTATCCGGGAGTTACACGATCTCATGGTCTAAGGAAGAGATACTTGACATAGGAAAAGCTCTAGCAAAACGAACTACACGATCTTGTGCTATGCTTAGGATTGGGCCTTGTCCATCACATCATTCTCCTAATGATGTGATCCCGTTGTCAACGACATCTAATGTCCATAGTCAGGAAACCATGACTATCTGTTGACCAACGAGCTAGTCAACTAGAGGCTTTACAGGGACGTATTGTGGTCTATGTATTCACACGTGTATTACAATTTCCGGATAATAGAATTATAGCATGAATAAAAGACAATTATCATGAACAAGGAAATATAATAATAATCCTTTTATTATTGCCTCTAGGGCATATTTCCAACAATATACCCCTCCACCTCCTCATCATTCGTGGAGAGAGCCATCAGACTAAACCTACACTTCCAACTTACCATATGAATCTTGATCTCTAGCCTTCCCAAGTTGCTTTCCACTCAAATCTTCTTTCCACCAGATCCAAATCCTATGAGAGAGAGTTGAGTGTTGGGGAGACTATCATTTGAAGCACAAGAGCAAGGAGTTCATCATCAACGCACCATTTGTTACTTCTTGGAGAGTGGTGTCTCCTAGATTGGCTAGGTGTCACTTGGGAGCCTCCGACAAGATTGTGGAGTTGAACCAAGGAGTTTGTAAGTGCAAGGAGATCGCCTACTTCGTGAAGATCTACCGCTAGTGAGGCAAGTCCTTCGTGGGCGACGACCATGGTGGGATAGACAAGGTTGCTTCTTCGTGGACCCTTCGTGGGTGGAGCCCTCCGTGGACTCGCGCAACCGTTACCCTTCGTGGGTTGAAGTCTCCATCAACGTGGATGTACGATAGCACCACCTATCGGAACCACGCCAAAAACATCCGTGTCTCCAATTGAGTTTGAATCCTCCAAAACCCTTCCCTTTACATTCTTGCAAGTTGCATGCTTTACTTTCCGCTGCTCATATACTCTTGCATGCTTACTTGCTATATGTTGTGAATGTTAAACTTGTGCCTAAACTCCACTTAAACTTTAAAAAGGTTAAAAACTGCAACTTTGGTACTTAGTGTCTAATCACCCCCCCCTCTAGACACCTCTTCTCAAGGTCCTACACCCCCATCCAGGTGAGGATGGTGGGCTGCGCGTCTGCATCGACGTGCCAGGGCTCAACCGAGCCGCGTATTAGGAGCGCCTTTGGCCCTCGCGCATGGGATGTTGCGAGGGTCCACCTCATAGCTACGTTTGCATGCCTCTCGGCCTGCCGAACGCGGCCGCTGCTCATCAGCGCCTGCTGAGGAGCATTCTGGAGGCTCGGGAGGTCAGGCATTGTGCGGTCCTGGCAGAGATGGAGATGGTCCTCGAGGATCCTCCTGCGCCCCCGGAGCCACCCGAGGCTCCTGGTCCCGGGAGCTCGTGAGGATCGGCTTCCTCACAGTGCGTCCTCCGCTACTTCAGCATTCCTTCACCCCGCATCGTCAGCTACTCTGACCCTCGCTCTGCAAAAGTATCAGGTGACTTCTTTCTAGTTTTTGCTTCAGCTGGGAGCGCCCATAGGGCTGCATCATTCCCAGGTCGCGTGGGTCCATCCCTGTGGCATGTATCCGTTTTGCTTATGTTCTTTGCTTACCTTGTTGGGGGTGCCCCTCAGGCTGCATCATCTCCGAGCCGCTCGGGCCTAACCCAGTGGCGTTTGCTTTTCCCGCATCTATCTAAATAGATTTGCTCCTTCATGATTGGCCTGCTTGAGATAATCGCCTACTCGATTGACACCTACCTTTGGAGCCGCTTGCTCGGGCACGGCGCTTGTGCATGGGCCTGTCCCTGCAACACCGACAAATCTGAGTGGTCAAGCTTTGGCCGCGGCAGGCCCGCATAGCGCCACCTCACTAGGCCCTCAGTGCCCCAATCATCCCCTCGGAGCAACCAATGGTTGGCTGGCAACCGTAACGACAGACCTTGTTTTCCCTCATGATTGGTGTGCAGGACCAGCTTCAGGAGTAAAGCTGGAGGCGTCGCGAGCTCTCTCTCTCTCCAGCACGACCCGCTCGCACGTTAAAAGGGGGGCGCCTGAGCATCGCGACTCATGGGCTCTTACTGGCTCTCCAGCCCGCACCCCTGGCCTTGACCCACGGCATCGCGACCTGTCATACCAGCGGCGGCTGAGCTCGCTCGAGGGCCGGGACCTGAGGACGTATAGCATGAAGGAAAGTGCAGGGAAGAGGGAAGAAGCTCGTGAGGGCCTAACCCAGCAACGCCCCAGCTGCCGCCACGCAGGCGTGACACCTCACCAAAGAACTACTCCAAACCTAGGAGATAAGTCATGCAAAAGCTAAATCGACGCAATGCTAAACCCTCGCCTATTGCAGCTCTGTCACGGCAACATTGCATGCCTTTCTCGCCCAGCGGAGGCTGCTTGAGCGCTAAAGGGTACCTCCTGAGCATCGCGACTCAGGGGATCTTACTAGACCTTGGGCCGCTCACCTCCTGGACTTGACCACGGCATCGCGACCTGGCATACCAGCGATGGCTGAAGCCTGCCTGGGGACCGGGACCTGTCGGTGTAGAGCACCAAGCCCTCGTGAGGAAAGAAAGTGGGAGCTGAGCCGGGGCAGAACACGCCTCTCACATCGATTCATGATAAAGATGTACAACTCACAAAAGACATAATAGGTGCCTTACATACCCCCGTGGGGTGTCATTTTGATTCCTCGCAGGAAACAAAAGGTGCTAAGGAGTGATAACTACGCGCGCCTCCGCAGGAGACGCCATCATCAACAGTGGGTCATCTGGCGCCGGCGCCAACCTCATCCAGATCAGCAGCGCCGACATCCTGACGCAGTTGCCCTGCTCCGGGCGCGACGCGAGCTCGAGGGCACATAGCTGTCGTCGCTTGTCTTCGGAGTTGTGTGAAGCTCGGCAGAGTCGCTGGACCCTCTGGCTCCTCCACTGCTTCCTGAGGAGCTGCTGGGGAGGCGGTTGGCCGGCCTGGCCCTCGCCGCGTCGGTTCCCCTGCCGCCTTTCTTGGGGCAGTATTCCAGCCGGCGCCCTTCCGCGTCGAAGACCTTGAAGAGCATCAAGGAGGCGTCGTCGTATTCAAGATGAATTACGAGGGCACCACTTGTCCGGCAGAACCGGGCGATATCGCCCCAACCCCGGGTCATGAAGACCTTGCCTGGAGCGACAACCGCAACCTCCGCCCCGGTCGCAAGGGTGCTGCAGTCAGCGTGCTGTAGCCAGAGCTCCAGAGACCCACTCAGCGGCATCTCAAAGGTGAAATAGGGAGGAAGGCGAATCCAAGATCGAGGAGGCATGGCGGCGTGAAGCACGAGCTCACGAGAAGAGCCCTCGGCATGGACTCCAGGCATGACGACGCATACTGCCGTGACTCACCAGCGTCGCCTGCGGCGTCGGCGATGTCGCTCGGCAGCTTCTTCTCCGGGGCCCTCGACTCGGGGATACAAGGGCAGCGGAAACCCAGGCGGCGGTCACTCATACCAGGGCCGCGACAACCACAGCCAAGCAACCACGTCGCGGTGGCCGAGGATAGGCCGCTTCTTCGGCGGAAGCGGGTCAGGACCCTCTTGGGGGCCTTTCCCTTCTCTTCTGTAGAAAACCGGCGGATCGGCGCCATTGGCGTAAGGTGGAGCAAGGGTGAGGGAGAATAAGAAAGGGAGTAGCAGGAAGGAACGGACAATGGGGGCTGTCGCCCGTCCGTACTCATAGTCCGGAGGAGGCCAACCATCGGCCACCACGATCTCAGGTAATCATGACCCATTTTTGCATGCAGGGACTTGTCAAGTCGTCCAGTTGCCGAGGCAGCATGGGGAAGCGGAGACGCCCACGCCCAATCAGCCGCCACACGGCACCCAAGGCCGCAGGCTGATGGGGCCCGTGGCGCTCCGTACTTGCCCCTTTGCTTCTCCGCTAAGCCAAGTCCAAGCGCGCCTTGGGCCCGGGGGCTACTGTCGGTGTTCTGGGAACGGGGGTCCCCAGACTTGCCTGCCTGCAGCCTGAGGCGTGGCTCAAGTGGCGGCCTAGTATGACCCGTCTTCATCAGTACAAGACTCAAGACCCTCGCGAGGGGCCGAGCCTCGCGGGGCGGATGACATAAGGCTTCCTTAGGGACGGCCTCGCCAGGTAGGCTCACGAGGAGGCGGAGAGATCAAGGCAGGGTACCTCGCGAGGTACCCGTGACGCAAGCCATGACGATCGAGACCAGGCGGGCGTCAGGCAGGCGCCGGCCTGTGCAGTGTCCTTGTTTCCTCTTTGGTGCAAAGTGGGCAAGCACAGGCGTGGAGTACTGAGGCATCAGGCAAAGATTGCCATTTTGGTGCAACAAGACCAAGACTAGCGGAGCGGTAGGATGGAGGTCACCATGGAGCCCAAGGCGGTGTCATCACCAGTGCTTTTGGAAGCCGAAGACCAACTTTAGTCAGGATAACTTGTACTAGATGTTCCCGTTTGAAATGGCCATTGTTGGCGCCCTTCCCGCTCAATATTTGGGAAGAGGCCTAGGGCCTCTATAAATAGAGCTAGCCACCACAGAGTAGAGGGGAGATTTTGGGTAGACTAGAGAGAGAGAGGCGACTGAACTCACCCAAGCAGTTCATTGCACCAGCTCAAGAACACCTCTTGCGAGGCCGTTCTCCCCCTGTATTGTTCATCATCAGCCCCTGAGGCAATCCACCACACCACACACTGCAGTAGGGTGTTACACCACGTCGGTGGCCTGAACCAGTATAAATCTCGTGTCCCTTGTGTTGTTCATCGTTTCCAGCTTAGATCTCACGAGAGGATCGGACGTGGATAGATAGGGGAGAGATCTTCGTGCGCACCCCAGAGTTTGAACCTCAAGGGTCTGCCGGAATCCAACATCCGACATAACCTATTAACCTAGTGCCTAGTGCCAGTTGCTATTTTTCCTTGTTTTTGGCTTTTTAGAAAGGAATATAAAACAGAGTCCAAACAGAATAAAACTTCTGGATCATTTTTCTTGGACCAGAAGACACCTATGAGAGTTGGAGATGAAATCAGAAGACCCACGAGGCGATGACAAGCCGTAGGGTCGCGCCCAAGGGGGGCACCCCTGGGCTTGTGGGCCCCTCGGGAGTCCCCTGTACCGCCTCTAAGTTCTATAAATATCCAAATATTCCACAAACCCTAGAGGCATCCACGAAAATACTTTTCCACTGCCGCAGGTCTCTATTCCCATGATACCCCATCTTGGGGCCTTTTTCGGTACTCCACCCGAGGGGGATTCGACCACGGAGGGCCTCTATGTCAACCCTATTGCCCTACCGATGATGCATGAGTAGTTTACCATAGACGTATGGGTCCCTAGCTAGTAGCTCGATGGCTTCTTCTCTCTCTTGGATCTTCAATACAATGTTCTCCTCGATGTTCTTGGAGATCTATTCGGTGTAATCTTCTTTTGCAGTGTGCTTGTCGAGATCAGATGAATTTTGGATTTATGATCAGATTATCTATGAATATTATTTGAATCTTCTCTGAATTCTTATATGCATGATTTGATATCTTTGTATTTCTCTTAAAACTCTCGATTTGGTTTGGGCAACTAGATTGGTTTTTTTGCAATGGGAGAGGTGCTTAGTTTTGGGTTCAATCTTGCGGTGTCCTCACCCAGTGACATAGCAGGGGTAGCAAGGCACGTATTGTATTGTTGCCATCAAGGATAAAAAGATGGGGTTTACATCATGTCATCTTGCCTAAAGCGTTACTCTGTTCTTATGAACTTAATACTCTAGATGCATGCTGGATAGCAGTCGATGTGTGGAGTAATAGTAGTAGATGCAGGCAGGAGTCGGTCTACTTGTCATGGACATGATGCCGATATTCATTATCATTGCCTTAGATATTGTCATAACTTTGCGCTTTTCTATTAATTGCTCGATAGTAATTTGTTTACCCATCGTATATTTTCTTTCAAGAGAGAAGCCTCTAGTGAAACCAATGGCCCCCGGGTCTATTTTCCATCATATATTTTCAGTTCTATAAAACTAACAAAAAATACCTTGCTGAGTTTTATACACTTTTATTTTTTTTATATCTCTTTATTAGATCTCACTCTTGTTCGTGACGGTGAAGGGATTGACAACCCCTTTTTCGCGTTGTGTGCAAGTGTTTGTTAGTTTGTGCAGGTGCATGATACATCTCCAACGTATCTATAATTTATGAAGCATTCATGCTATTTTATTATCTGTTTTGAATGATTATGGGCTTTATTATACAATTTTATATTACTTTTGGGACTAACCTATTAACCGGAGGCTCAGCCCGTATTGCTGTTTTATTGCCTATTTCAGTGTTTCGAAGAAAAGGAATATCAAACGGAGTCCAAACCGAATGAAACCTTCGGGAGCATGATTCTTGGAACGAACATGATCCAGGAGACTTGGAGTACAAGCCAGGGAAGCTTCGAGGAGGCCAGGAGATAGGAGGGCGCACCCACCCCTCGGGGCGAGCCCCCTGTCTCGTGGGCCCCTCGAGGCTCCCCCAACCGACTTCTTTCGCCTATATATTCCCATATACCCTAAAAACATCGAAGGAGAAGATAGATCGGGAGTTCCGCCGCCGTAAGCCTATGTAGCCACCAAAAACCTCTAGGGGCCCATTCCGGCACCCTACCGGAGGGGGGATCCCTCACCGGTGGCCATCTTCATCATCCCGGCGCTCTCCATGACGAGGAGGGAGTAGTTCACCCTCGGGGCAGAGGGTATGTACCAGTAGCTATGTGTTTGATCTCTCTCTCTCTCTCTCTCTCTCGTGTTCTCTCTATGGTACGATCTTGATGTATCGCGAGCTTTGCTATTATAGTTGGATCTTATGATGTTTCTCCCCCCTCTACTCTCTTGTGATGAATTGAGTTTTCCCTTGGAAGTTATCTTATCGGATTGAGTCTTTAAGGATTTGTGAACACTTGATGTATGTCTTGCCGTGCTTGTCTGTGGTGACAATGGGATATCACGTGATCCACTTGATGTATGTTCTGGTGATCAACTTGCGGGTTCCGCCCATGAATCTATGCATAGGGGTTGGCACACGTTTTCGGCTTGACTCTCCGGTAGAAACTTTGGGGCACTCTTTGAAGTACTTTGTGTTCACTACTAGAAAAACCGCTACTAATGGCGCACCTAATTTGGCCATTAATGGCGCATCACCGGTGCGCCATTACTAGCACGCCATTAGTAATTTTTACTAATGGCGCACCAGTGGTGCGCCATTAGTATCTGGTATACTA
>NC_041387.1:463286889-463287475 GCF_002162155.2 Triticum dicoccoides | reverse complement strand
CTGTGGGCCAACTCGCTTGGCCATCTAGAACACACTACTAGAAAAACCGCTACTAATGGCGCACCTAATTTGGCCATTAATGGTGCATCACCGGTGCGCCATTACTAGCACGCCATTAGTAATTTTTACTAATGGCGCACCAGTGGTGCGCCATTAGTATCTGGTATACTAATGGCGCACCACTGGTGCGCCATTAGTATAGGCCACGGTGCGCCATTAGTATGCCTCCCAGCGGCCAGGTGCTTTGGATGCTAATGGCGCACCACAACTGGATGCGCCATTAGTAACCGCGGCATACTAATGGCGCACTTTCCTGTGATGCGCCATTAGTGATGCGCCATTTTGAATCTAGATCTGGATCGTGATTTTTTGCCCATTTTTTGCTTGTTTTTTTTGGTTGTTTTTTGGCACGACAATATTCTCAAATTTTGTTCCTGTTTTTGGATCTTGTTGCCATGGTCTTTTGCCGGAGAGGAGTTCGCCGGAGAGGAGGAGGAGGAGGTCGCTAGAGAGGAGGGAGGAGGAGCTCACCGGAGAGGAGGGAGGAGGAGCTCACCGGAGAGGAGGGAGGAGGAGCTCACCGGAG
>NC_041387.1:463226756-463286733 GCF_002162155.2 Triticum dicoccoides | reverse complement strand
GGAGGGGAGGAGGGAGGAGGGAGGAGGAGGTCGCCGGAGAGGAGGAGGAGGTCACCGGAGAGGAGAAGTATGGTGGAGGAGAGAAGGGAAGATGAAATGAAGAGAGGAGGAGAGGACCAGCCATATATACGGCATACTAATGGCGCACCCCGGGCAGGTGCGCCATTAGTAATTTTTTTATTTTTTTGATTTATTTTGAATTTTGAAGGCGGGAAGATACTAATGGCGCACCACGGGCAGGTGCGCCATTAGTAATTTTTTTTATTTTTTTTTATTTATTTTGAATTTTGAAGGCGGGAAGATACTAATGGCGCACCATGGTCAGGTGCGCCATTAGTAATTTTTTTGACTTATTTTGAATTTTGAAGGAGGGAAGATACTAATGGCGCACCATGGGCAGGTGCGCCATTAGTAAGTTTGAATTTTTTTTGATTTTTTTGCCACTCTAGAACTTAAAAGCCCCGTATCTTTTTTTCTGTTAGGTTTTTGAGGATTTTGAAAATGTTTAACGGGGTTCCCCCTTTAAATTTGGATGTAACTTTTCGAGTAGATGATTTTTCATATAAAAAACTTTTTCATCCGAGTTAGTATGCAAAAGTTATGCCCATTTTTACAAATTCTCGCGAGATTTTGCAAATGAAGTCAAAATTCATATTTGCAAATTTTCCCAACAACTAGGCCACATATCACATGGGAAACTTATTTTCTTTTATTTTTTTGACATTTTTATCATTTTCTTTTATTTTTTTAAAAACTGAAAAGGCGATCCACAGGGGGGGGTGCATTCGGTGGAAGTGGTGGCCAAGGTTACTAATGGCGCACCGTGGCATGGTGCGCCATTACTAGTTTAACTAGTAATGGCGCACCACACCCACAGTGCGCCATTAGTATGTTTGGACAGGCGCACTAGTTCAAAAAAAAATTGGTACTAATGGCGCACCGTGGGCAGGGTGCGCCATTAGTAGTTTCAACACTAATGGCGCATCAGAAGGTGGTGCGCCATTAGTATATACTAATGGCGCACCACATGTCTGGTGCGCCATTAGTGTCATTTCCATCTATAGCCCTTTTCCTAGTAGTGGTTGGTTGAATAGATGAATCTGCGATTGTGGGAAGCATATCGTATAATCATGCCCACGGATACTTGAGGTGAAAATGGAGTATCTAGGTGACATTAGGTTTTTGGTTGATTTGTGTCTTAAGGTGTTATTCTAGTATGAACTCTATGATAGATTGAACGGAAAGAATAGCTTCATGTTATTTTACTACGGACTCTTGAGTAGATAGAACAGAAAGGATAACTTTGAGGTGGTTTCGTACCCTACCATAATCTCTTCATTTGTTCTCCGCTATAATTGGCTTTGGAGTGACTCATTGTTGCATGTTGAGGGATTGTTATATGATCTATCTATGTTATTATTGTTGAGAGAACTTGCACTAGTGAAAGTATGGACCCTATGCCTTCTTTCCTACCATTGCAATACCGTTTATGCTCACTTTTATCATTAGTTACCTTGCTGTTTTTTTATTTCCAGCTTACAAAAACCTATATCTACCATCCATATTGCACTTGTATCACCATCTCTTCGCCGAACTAGTGCACCTATACAATTTACCATTGTATTGGGTGTGTTGGGGACACAAGAGACTCTTTGTTATTGGGTTGAAGGGTTGATTGAGAGAGACCATCTTCATCTTACGCCTCCCACGGATTGATAAACCTTAGGTTATCCACTTGAGGGAAATTTGCTACTGTCCTACAAACCTCTTCACTTGGAGGCCCAACAACGTCTACAAGAAGAAGGTTGTGTAGTAGACATCAAGCTCTTTTCTGGCGCCATTGCCGGGGAGGTGAGTGCTTGAAGGTATATCTTTAGACCTTGCGATCGAATCTTTTTGTTTCTTGTTTTATCACTAGTTTAGTTTATAAAAGAAAACTACAAAAAAATGGAATTGGGTTTGCCTCATAAGCTTCATCTTTTTAATATCTTTCATGAAAATGATGGAAAGGAAAATTGTGCTCAATTGCTAGAAGAATAATGCATTAAAATGTTTGGTACTAGATTGTATGATGAGCATGATTGCAATGTTGTTAGTATGAAATCCTTGAATATCCATGATGCTAATGATATGCAAAGCCACAAGCTTGGGGATGCTATGTTTGATGAAGATGATATGTTTAGTCCCCTAAGTTTTCATGAGAATATTTATTATGATGAAAGCATGCCTCCTATTTATGATGATTATATTGATGAAAGTGGGTTTGGAAGAGTGTCAAATTTAGGAAGTAATGATCCCTCTATTTTGGAGGATGTTGAATATTATTGTGATAATTATGAAAGTGGATTTGGAGAGGTCATGACTTTATTTAGTGATGAATCCACTATTTCGGAAGAGGTTCCAATTGATTATGAGAACAAAGTTGCTATCTATGATTATTATTGTGATGACTTGTATGCTATTAAGAATAATGATAACCATGAAACTTGTCATCGTGATTTTAGTTTTCAATTGGATTATGCCTCACATGATAATTATTTTGTTGAGTTTGCTCCCACTATTATTGATGAGAAGAATTTTGCTTTTGCGGAGAGTAGTAAATTTTCTATTCTTGTAGATCATGAAAAGAATGCTTTATGTGCTGGTTATATTGTTGAATTAATTCATGATGCTACTTAAAATTATTATGAGGGAGGAACATATGCTTGTAGGAATTGCAAAAATATTTAGTTTCCTTCCTGTGTGTTGAAAATCTTGAAGTTATGCTTGTTGTGACTTCCAATGCTAGTTGATTATTGTTCCCATAAGTTGTTTGCTCACAAAATCCCTATGCATAGGAAGTGGGTTAGACTTAAATGTGCTAGTAATATTCTTCATGATGCTCTCTTTATGTTTCAATTCTTATCTTTCATGTGAGCATCATTGTCATCATCATGCCTAGCTAGAAAGGCATTAAAGAAAAGCGCTTGTTGGGAGACAACCCAATATTTATCCTTACTGTTTTAGTGTGTCCACATGATTATTCTACTGTAGTAATCATGTTTTATAGGTTTTGTTTCAATAAAGTGCCAAGTATAACCTTTAGGATAGCTTACGGTGATAGTTGTGTTGATCCTTCTGAAAATCAGAAACTTTTGGACCCAGTAAATTAGTTTTGATAATTCACAGAAACGTGTTTTTGATCTGATTCTTTTTGCTATGGATTGGTACACAAATATCTTAGGATTTGATAGAATTTTTTAATTCCAAAAGTATACGTTTGATACAGATTACTACAGACTGTTCTATTTTCGACAGATTCTGTTTTCTACGTGTTGTTTGCTTATTTTGATGAATCTATGAGTAGTATCGGAGGGTATGAACCATAGATAAGTTAGAATACAGAAGATATTACACCAATATGAATATAGAATGAGTTCATTACAATACCTGAGTGTTGGTTTTATTTTCTTATACTAATGGAGCTTACGAGTTTTTTGTTGAGTTTTGTGTTGTGAAGTTTTCAAGTTTTGGGTAAGGATTCGATGGACTATGGAATAAGGATTGGCAAGAGCCTAAGATTGGGGATTCCCAAGTCACCCCAAGGTAATATTCAAGGACAACCAAGAGCCTAAGCTTTGGGATGCCCCAGAAGACATCCCCTCTTTCATCTTCGTTCATCGGTAACTTTACTTGGAGCTATATTTTTATTCACCACATGATATGTGTTTTGCTTGGAGCGTCATTTTCTTTCGTTCATATTTGCTTGCTGTTATTTAGAATAATGTTTTGCATCTTTATTTTCAATGTCAAGGATAGCCTTTACCATGCTTATTTTGCTAGTATACATGTTGCTGTTTGAAAACAGAAAGTTTACCGCTGTTGCAAAAATTCCCTAGAAAATTCAGAGAATGATATAATGTTGAAACATTTTGCATATTGAGCTCTGATAAATCTTCTACAGCGTAGTATTTTTCTCATAATTTGTGGAGTTAGGTAAGTATGATGAATCTTGCCTCCTTTACAGACTGTACTGTTTTGATAGATTGCTGTTATGTTTGCATTGTTTGCATATGTTTGGTTGTTTAATGATTCTATTTGAGGATAGGAGTATTAAATATGCAGAGGCATTTAGTATGCAATGTTGAATAATAATTTTAGTGAGTTGTTACAGTAGAAAATGATAAGATTTTGCATTGGTTTACACTAACCTATCTCACAAGTTCTTGTTGAGTTTGGTGTGGATGAAGCTTTTGATAAAAAGAGAAACCATGATATGAGAGGAATTAAGGATACACGAAAGCTCAAGCTTGGGGATTCCCAAGGCATCCCAAGATAATATTTCAAGAAGTCTCAAGCATCTAAGCTTGGGGATGCCCCGGTAGGCATCCCACCTTTCTTCTTCAACAACTATCGGTTAGTATCGGTTGAACCTAAGTTTTTGCTTCTTCACATGAGTTGTGCTATCCTTGAAATTTCATTTTATTTTGTTTTGCTTGCTATTTGAATAAAATATCAAGATCTGAAATTATTAATTGAGAGAGAGTCTTCACATAGTTACATAATTATTTAGCTACACATTGATCTTCACTTATACCTTTTTGGAGTAGTTTGTTATTTACTCGTGTGCTTCACTTATATCCTATGAGTAAATGGTTGAATGAGTTGAATGTCATAAAGAAATTATATATGTCTCATTTGCTTATCCCATGGGGAGTAATGACTTCACATCTAAGAAGTAGAGGTTGTAAAGTTATTGAAGGCTAGCAAGCATTGTATTGGTCATTTGAACAATTCATGAAAGAATATTGAAGGAAGAGAGATTTCACATATAAATATACTATCCTAGACATCTTTTATAATTGTGAGCACTCATTAAGTATGACATGCTAAAGAGTTGATGTTGGACAAGGAAGACAACGTAATGGTTTATGTTTTCTCACATCTCAGTTAAAGTATATTGTCATGGATCATTCAAACATGTTGAGCTTGCCTTTCCCCCTCATGCTAGCCAAATTCCTTGCACCAAGTAGAGATACTACTTGTGCTTCCAAATATCCTTAAACCCAGTTTTGCGATGAGAGTCCACCATACCTACCTATGGATTGAGTAAGATCCTTCAAGTAAGTTGTCATCGATGCAAGCAATAAAAAATGCTCTCTAAATATGTATGATCTATTAGTGTGAAGAAAATAAGCTTTATACGATCTTGTTATGGAAGCAATAAATGCGACGGACTGCATAATAAAGGTCCATATGCAAGTGGCAATATAAAGTGACCTTCTTTTGCATTAAGATTTTGTGCATCCAACCATAAAAGCGCACGACAACCTCGGCTTCCCTCTGCGAAGGGCCTATCTTTTACTTTATGTCTTTTACTTTATGCAAGAGTCAAGGTGATCTTCACCTTTCCCTTTTTCATTTTATCCTTTGGCAAGCACCTCGTGTTGGAATATATATATATATATATATATATATATATATATATATATATATATATATATACATACATATATATACAATTGGATGTAAGTTAGCATGAACTATTATTGTTGACATCACCCAAAGGTGAATACGTTGGGAGGCAACACTATAAGCCCCTATCTTTCTCAGTGTCCGATTAAAACTCCATAACCATTAGTATTGCGTGAGTGTTAGCAATTGTGGAAGACTATATGACAGTTGAGTATGTGAAGTTTTCTAAATCAAAGCTCTGACATAGACGCTTCCTGAAAATAAGATGAATTGCAATTGTTTGATGACTGAGAATGAAGTTTGCTAGTTTTCAAGAAAGTTTATGGCCTATGCTTTAACATGTGAATTGCTTGTTACTTGTTCGTCAGAAGTTTTATGAGATGAACTACTATTATGACATATAATCATGCTAGAAAAGGTGATTGAAATTATCATTGATCAAACTTGTGCACATTCTAGCATTCACATTTCATAAATTCTTTCTTTTATCATTTACCTACTCGAGGACGAGCAGGAATTAAGCTTGGGGATGCTGATACGTCTCCAACGTATCTATAATTTATGAAGCATTCATGCTATTTTATTATCTGTTTTGAATGATTACGGGCTTTATTATACACTTTTATATTACTTTTAGGACTAACCTATTAACCGGAGGCCCAGCCCATATTGCTGTTTTATTGCCTATTTCAGGGTTTCGAAGAAAAGGAATATCAAACAGAGTCCAAACGGAATGAAACCTTCGGGAGTGTGATTTTTGGAACGAACGTGATCTGGGAGACATGGAGTACAAGCCAGGGAAGCTTCGAGGAGGCCAGGAGATAGGAGGGCGCACCCCCTGTCTCGTGGACCCCTCGAGGCTCCCCCGACCGACTTCTTTCGCCTATATATTCCCATGTACCCTAATAACATCGAAGGAGAAGATAGATCGGGAGTTCCTCCGTCGCAAGCCTCTGCAGCCACCAAAAACCTCTCAGGAGCCCATTCTGGCACCCTGCCGGAGGGGGGGTCCCTCACCGGTGGCCATCTTCATCATGCCGGCGTTCTCCATGACGAGAAGGGAGTAGTTCACCCTCGGGGCTGAGGGTATGTACAAGTAGCTATGTGTTTGATTTCTCTCTCTCTCGTGTTCTCTCTATGGCACGATATTGATGTATCGCGAGCTTTGTTATTATAGTTGGATCTTATGATGGTTCTCTCCCCTCTACTCTCTTGTGATGAATTGAGTTTTCCCTTGGAAGTTATCTTTTCGGATTGAGTCTTTAAGGATTTGAGAACACTTGATGTATGTCTTGCCGTGCTTATCTATGGTGACAAATTGGATATCACGATATCCACTTGATGTATGTTTTGGTGATCAACTTGCGGGTTCCGCCCATGAACCTATGCATAGGGGTTGGCACACGTCTTCGTCTTGACTCTCTAGTAGAAACTTTGGGGCACTCTTTGAAGTACTTTGTGTTGGTTGAATAGATGAATCTGAGATTGTGTGATGCATATCGTATAATCATGCCCACAGATACTTGAGGTGACAATGGAGTATCTAGGTGACATTAGGGTTTTGGTTGATTTGTGTCTTAAGGTGTTATTCTAGTATGAACTCTATGATAGATTGAATGGAAAGAATAGCTTCATGTTATTTTACTACGGACTCTTGAGTAGATAGAACAGAAAGAATAACTTCGAGGTGGTTTTGTACCCTACCATAATCTCTTCGTTTGTTCTCCGCTATTAGTGGCTTTGGAGTGACTCTTTGTTGCATGTTGAGGGATTGTTATATGATCTATCTATGTTATTATTGTTGAGAGAACTTGCACTAGTGAAAGTATGAACCCTATGCCTTGTTTCCTACCATTGCAATACCGTTTATGCTCACTTTTATCATTAGTTACCTTGCTGTTCTTATATTTTCATATTAAAAAAACCTATATCTACCATCCATATTGCACTTGTATCACCATCTCTTCGCCGAACTAGTGCACCTATACAATTTACCATTGTATTGGGTGTGTTGGGGACACAAGAGACTCTTTGTTATTTGGTTGCAAGGTTGCTTGAGAGAGACCATCTTCATCCTACGCCTCCCACGGATTGATAAACCTTAGGTCATCCACTTGAGGGAAATTTGCTACTATCCTACAAACCTCTTCACTTGGATGCCCAATAACGTCTACAAGAAGAAGGTTGTGTAGTAGACATTAGTGCATAGATTGGAGACTTGCTTGTGCCTCCTACTGGATTGATTCCTAGGTTCTCAACTGAGGGAAATACTTATCTCTACTTTGCTGCATCACCCTTTCCTCTTCAAGGGAAAAGTGAATGCAAGCTTAAGAAGTAGCAAGGGCATGTGAGGCTCCCATATTGGATCAAGAGCCTTGGTTGGAAAAGATTTCTGGTAGGGTTTCTACTGGCCCACATCCCTCCAGGATGCAACTAAGCTAGTCACCAGATGTGAGGCCTGGCAGTTCCACTCCAAGAACATCCATCACCAGCTCAAGCTCTCTAGACGATCCCTTTATCCTGGCCATTTTCAGTCTGGGGCTCGATATCTTGGGCCCCATCCCCCATGCTACCGGGGGCTTTGCATTCTTGAACGTTGCAATTGACAAGTTTAGAAAGTGGCCGGAAGTAGAGCTAGTGAGGAACATGATCGCACAATCAGCTATCAAGTTCTTGAAAGGATTGGATTGCCGTTTCGGAGTGCCTGCCAGAGTGATCACCAATAATGGCACCTAATTCACAAGTCGCGCCTTCATGCAATATATCCAAAGCCTTGGGAGCAAGGTCTCCTTTGCCTCTGTTGCTCATCCTCGGAGGAATGGGCAAGCTGAAGTGTTGCATGGACTCAAGACAAGAACATTTCATAAGTTGTAGAAGTGCGGTAGACGCTAGATCAACGAGCTACTGGTGGTTCTTTGGTACCTCAGAACAACACCAAATTGAGCTACCGGGAAGGCTCCCTTCTCCCTTGTCTATGTGGCAGAAGCAGTGCTCCCCACGGAACACATATACGGGTCACCGCGAGTACTTGCCTACGATGAAGTAGTGCAGGAGCAGCTAAGGCATGACGATGCTGTGCTCCTTGAGGAAGATCGTCTCCGGGCTGATGTGTGTGCTGCACACTACTAGCAAGCCTTGTGCCGCAGGTTCACGCCCGGAGCTTTGAGTAAGGCAACATTTTCCTTTGGCGCGTTTAGGCCGCCAAGGGTTCCAACAAGTTGACACCAAAGTGGGAAGGCCCTTACCGGGTAGTACAAGTCACCAGACCTGGCGCAGTCCGTCTGGAGACCGAAGATGGCATTAAGGTGCAAAACTCATGGAATATTGAGCATCTTCACAAGTTCTACCCGTAAGGCGTGGTCGCCAGGCCCTGCCCCGGCAACCACCTTTTGTACAAGCCTTACCAATGTGCATGTAACCCTTAGTACAATGCTAGGCGCAGACCCTGTGCAAAGACAATAAAACAAAGGACTGGCGCCCTAAAAACTTGCATGCATGTTTCATTTGAGCATATATATTTGCAAGGATTATAGTAGTGCTTAGCATGAGTTGATTAATCTTTTACAAAGAGATAGTATGCAGCTGGTTTTTTCCTGGTGCTTCTTTGGTTCATAACTTCCACCACAGGTGAACTTCCGAAAAGGAAAAGTGAAGGGCAGGCTAGCGCATTGACCCCTGACAGCCTATCACTACTGGAGACAACAAGAAGGACGACGGGTACATCTAATTTCACCCCACCATCCATCATGTATCTTTGTATGAAAAACTTGGGCATAGGAAAACCTCGTCGCTCCTATCTTCTGTGCTCCCATCTTTCTTGGTCCGAAGTCTTTTCGATCGAAAGTTGGTCGTAGTAACAGTTGAAGGAAGCAGACGAGGGGCCGGCTCCCATCCTTGCTTCTACCCCGCCAAGACTAGGTGTGGGGTCCTAGATTAGGGGGTCCTTGAGCATCCAGTCTACTGATGTGGGCCGGACTAATGTGCCATCAAGATACAAGACAGAAGATTATCTCTCGTGTCCGGTGGGGACTCTCACATGCGTGGATGGAAAGTATAGGTGTCCGGATATATTGTTCCTTTCTGTAAAACTGACTATGTACAAACCCTAAGCCCCTTCGGTGTCTATATAAATCGGAGGGTTAGATGGGAGGCAGGATCATAACATTGCTAGGCTAGCTATCTACGGTTAGCCGAATTGATCTCGTGGTAGATCAACTCTTGTAACCCCTATACCTTCGAATATAATCAAGAAGGAGTAGGGTTTTACCTCCATTAAGAGGGCCCGAACCTGGGTAAACACTGTGTCCCTTTTCCATTGTTACTATTGATCCTCAAATGCACAGCTTGGGCCCCCTACCCGAGATCTGCTGGCTTTGACACCGACATTGGTGCTTTCATTGAGAGCTCCGGTGTATCATCGACAGAAGGATCAATGGCTCACCTCTTTGTCAACAATGACGCTGCGTCCAGGGAGATTTTTTCTTCCTGGACAGGTTTTTGAATTTGGTGGCTTTGTGCTTCATGGCAAATTGATCAGATGCCTCGAGCAGGTTGATAGTTAGGCCCCCCAGCCACCAGATCAGGTTTGGAAACCTGAATTATGTTGCTGACATCTGAGGAGATCTACTCTTCGACGGTGTCGGTGTTCTAGGAACGGGGTACCCAGACTTGCCTGCCTGCGGCCTGTGGCGTGGCTCAAGGAGTGGCCCAGTACGGTCCATCTTCATCAACACAAGCTCAAGACCCTCGCGAGGGGCCAAGCCTCGAGGGGCGGACGACGGGAAGCTTCCTCAGGCACGACCTCGTCAGGATGGCTCGCGAGGAGGCGGAGAGATCAAGGCGGGGTACCTCATGAGGTGCCCATGATGCAAGCCATGACGACCAAAGCCAGGCGAGCGCCAGGCGGGAGCCAGCCTGCACAGAGTCCTTGTTTCCTCTTCGGTACAAAGGGAGCAAGCGCAGACAAGAGTATCAAGCAAAGGCAACCATTTCGGTGCAACAAGACCAAGACAAGCAGAACGGCAGGATGGAGGTCATCGTGGAGCCCAAGCCGGCGTCACCATCAGAGTCTTTGGCAGGCGAGGACCGACTTTAGTCAGGATAAGTGTACTAGATGTTCCCCTTCAAAATGGCCAATTGTTGGCGCCCTTCCCGCTCAATATTTGGGAAGAGGACCAGGGCCTTGCTCTATAAATAGCACTAGCCACTCTCAAGGCAAGGGCAATTGGAACTTGAGCCAACACCACCACCACCACCACCACCACAAGAACTCCTCCCCTCGCGAGGCAGTTCTTCCTTGTATTGTTCATCATCAGCCCGTGAGGCAATCCACCACAACACAAACTAGAGTAGGGTATTACACCACAATGGTGGCCCGAACTAGTATAAACCTTGTGTCCCTTGTGTTGTTCTTCGTGTAGCTTAGATCTTTGCGAGGCGACGAGACGTAGGTAGGCATGAGGTGTGATCTCCACGTGCACCCCAGAGTTCGAACCTAGAGGGTCTGTCGGAACCCGAAATCCGCCATTTGGCGCGCCAGGTAGGGGTGCACTGGAATCCTCCTTCCGCCGCCTGTTTTTCGCCGCCCCTCGCATTCATGTTAGACGCTCGTCAAGCCCGCGCTGAGCGTCGGGCCGCTCTCGCCACTCACGTCGCCCAGACGGCCCCCGTCGGCGGGTGCCGCCGCCGTTCCCTGTCACCTGCCGTCAACGCTGCCACTGGCCCGACGGGGAACGAGCAGCAGGCATCGTCTCTGCATCCTTCGTGCGGCGAGAAGGCCGCACCGCCACCCCATCGCTGACTCCAGCCGGTTCCTCGTCCCACACCCGTCGCACTCCTGCGGACGCGCACGCCATGCTGCTCCTAGCGCAGGAACTCCTGCACTACCATCCCGTCGATGACCTCTACGATGAGTGGCTCACCCGCATCACCGAGCTCGTTAGCGCTGCTGGGGGCTCCCCTGCACCATCCCTCTCGCTGCATCGCGCCCCGCCTTGCGCGGGCGATGAAGCTCCGGGGCGCCTCAGCCGCCTCCTCCTCAAGAAGGCGCCTTGGCCCCAAGGCGCGTGGCCCTTGGACGGAACCCACTCCGTCCGGCACCAGCACAACAAGAGAAGAGCTGCCAAGAGATCCCTTGTCCCCAAGAAGCTGCCCGGGTGCTCCCCGCACCGGCCCGTCACGACCGCGCTCCTGTTCCAGCGCGCCAAGACCCCGCGCTGCTCCTGGCGGCAGTGCACGGAGACTTCCAAGATCAAGCCATCCATCACCAAAGGCCTCCCGTGGCCACTGCAGGCTGCCGTGCCTTTACCGCCGAGCTGTGCAGCGTGGCCTGGTCGGGCAAGTTCAAGCCAGATCTGCCCCCATGCTACGATGGCACGACCGACCCTGCAGAGTTCCTCCAGCTCTATGAGCTAGGCATTAAAGCCGCCAACGGGGACGAGAAGGTCATGGCGAACTGGTGTCCCATGGCGCTCAAGGACGGTGCCCGCACCTGGCTCCTGAACCTGGCTCCTGGCACGATTTCCTCCTGGGACGAGATGCGCACCCGATTCATCGCCAACTTCCAAGGCACCCGCGACCGGCCCCCGGCCATGAGTGACTTGCGCCGCATCAAGCAGCAGCCAGGAGAGACCCTGCAAAAGTTCATCCAGCATTTCACCAACGCTCGGCTTAAGATCCCCAAGGTGTCTGAGGAGGCCATCATCTCAGTCTTCTCCGACGGTGTGCGTGACATCAAGATGAAAGAAGAGCTTGCGATCCATGAAGACCTATGCACCTCCCTGGAGCTGTTCAACTTGGCGACCAAGTGCGCTAGGGCTGAGGAAGGACGCCTTTCCCTCCTCGAGCTGCCGACTGCCGACCCAGAAGAGAAGAAGCCCAAGGTCAAGGACGTGAAGCGCAAGGGGGCTACCGTGCTTGCAGCAGAGTCGGACACCAAGCGAGGAAGGGATCAGCATGAGTCATCCAAGGGCAGCCCGTACTGCGTGTACCACGACCTCCACACCCACAACACCAACGAATGTCAAGAGCTCAGGGTCGTGCGGGACGTGCGTGCCGGCTGACGCCCCGAGCGCAACGACCGGGGCTATGGCCGAGGAGGAGGAAGATGTGGAGGACGATGGGAAGACCGTGGCCCTCGCCAAGGGTGGCGCGACCGACCTCGCGAGGACCGCTGGCAGGACCAGCCTCGCGAGGGAGGCTGGAGGGATCAGCCTCGCGAGGATCGCCCACAAGGCAATGCGGGCCTCCCTCCTCTGCCACCACAGCCAAGGAGAAATGAAGACCATCATCAGGACGAGGGGGCTGGGGGCTTCCAGGAGCCGCGCGCACTCGCTTGCATCCTAGGCGGAGCTCAAGCCACAGCCTCTCAGTGCATCTTCAAGCAGTTTGCTCACGAAGTGAATGCAGTCCTTCCCAAACTCGAGCCCACACGCCCCCTCAGGTGGTCAGCGTGCGCCATCATGTTCAGCTCAACGGATTAGCTCAAGCGCGCAGCCACAGCCGGAGTCCTCCTGATGCTTTGTTCCCCAATCATCAGCAATGTGCAAGTCACCAGGACCCTCATCAATGGCGGAGCAGGGCTCAATGTCCTGTCCATCGAGACATTCAACAATCTCCAAGTGTGCAGGACCTTGAGAAGAGGTGTCTAGAGGGGGGGGTGATTAGACACTAAGTACCAAAGTTGCAGTTTTTAAATTTCCTTAAGTTTAAGTGGAGTTTAGGCACAAGTTTAACATTCACAACACATATCAAGCAAGCATGCAAAGAGTATATGAGCAGCGGAAAGTAAAGCATGCAACCTGCAAGAATTTAAAGGGAAGGGTTTTGGAGGATTCAAACGCAATTGGAGACACGGATGTTTTTGGCGTGGTTCCGATAGGTGGTGCTATTGTACATCCACATTGATGGAGACTTCAACCCACGAAGGGTAACGGTTGCGCGAGTCCACGGAGGGCTCCACCCGCGAAGGGTCCACGAAGAAGCAACCTTGTCTATCCCACCATGGCCGTCGGCCACGAAGGACTTGTTGGAAATATGCCCTAGAGGCAATAATAAATGGATTATTAGTATATTTCCTTGTTCATGGTAATTGTCTTTTATTCATGCTATAATTCTATTATCCGGAAATCGTAATACATGTGTGAATACATAGACCACAATACGTCCCTAGTAAGCCTCTAGTTGACTAGCTCGTTGGTCAACAAATAGTCATGGTTTCCTGACTATGGACATTAGATGTCATTGACAACGGGATCACGTCATTAGGAGAATGACGTGATGGACAAGACCCAATCCTAAGCATAGCACAAGATCGTGTGGTTCGTTTTGCTAGAGTTTTTCCAATGTCAAGTATCTCTTCCTTAGACCATGAGATCGTGTAACTCCCGGATACCGTAGGAGTGCTTTGGGTGTACCAAACGTCACAACGTAACTGGGTGACTATAAAGGTGCACTACAGGTATCTCCGAAAGTGTCTGTTGGGTTGACACGGATCGAGACTGGGATTTGTCACTCCGTATGACGGAGAGGTATCACTGGGCCCACTCGGTAGTGCATCATCATAATGAGCTCAAAGTGACCAAGTGTCTGGTCACGGGATCATGCATTACGGTACGAGTAAAGTGACTTGCCGGTAATGAGACTGAACGAGGTATTGGGATACCGATGATCGAGTCTCGGGCAAGTAACATACCGTCTGACAAAGGGAATTGCATACGGGGTTGATTGAATCCTCGACATAGTGGTTCATCCGATGATATCATCGAGGAGCATGTGGGAGCCAACATGGGTATCCAGACCCCGCTGTTGGTTATTGACCGGAGAGCCGTCTCGGTCATGTCTGCGTGTCTCCCGAACCCGTAGGGTCTACACACTTAAGGTTCGGTGACGCTAGGGTTATAAGGAAGACTTGTATGTGATTACCGAATGTTGTTCGGAGTCCCGGATGAGATCCCGAACGTCAGGAGGAGTTCCGAAAGGGTCCGGAGGTAAAGATTTATATATGGGAAGTTGTCATGCGGACACCGGAAAGTTTCGGGGGCATATCGGTATTGTACCTGGGCCACCGGAAGGGTTCCGGGTGTCCACCGGGAGGGGCCACCCCTCTTGGTGGGCTACATGGGCCATGTGGGGCAGGGCACCAGCCCCTGGAGGGCTGGGCTCCCCCCCCCTTGGGCCCATGCGCCTAGGGTTGGGGGGAACCCTAGTGGGGGCGCACCCCCCTTGCTTGGGGGGCAAGCCCCCCTCCCTGGCCGACGCCCCCCCCCTCTAGATCTCATCTAGAGGGGGCCGGCCCCCCTTCCCCCTTCCCCTATAAATAGAGGGGCGAGGGGAGGGCTGAACACCTGATCCAAGGCATAGCCCCTCCCCTCCCCAACACCTCTCCTCCTCTGTTGTGTGCTTGGCGAAGCCCTGTCGGAGTACTGCCTCTCCACCATCATCACGCCGTCGTGCTGCTGCTGGAGCCTTCTTCCTCAACCTCTCATTTCCCCTTGCTGGATCAAGAAGGAGGAGACGTCATCCGTACCGTACGTGTGTTGAACGCAGAGGTACTGTCCGTTCAGCACTTGGTCATCAGTGATTTGAATCACGGCGAGTACGACTCCATCATCCCCGTTCTTTTGAACGCTTCCGCTCGCGATCTACAAAGTGGTATGTAGATGCATCTCCCTTGACTCGTTGCTTAGATGAACTCATAGATGGATCTTGGTGAAACCGTAGGAATTTTTTTTAATTTTCTGCAATGTTCCCCGACAGTGGCATCATGAGCTAGGTCTATGCGTAGTTCTCTATTGCACGAGTAGAACACAATTTTGTTGTGGGCGTAGATCTTGTCAACTTGCTTGCCGCTACTAGTCTTATCTTGCTTCAGCGGTATTGTGGGATGAAGCGGCCCGGACCAACCTTACACGTACGCTTACATGAGACCGGTTCCACCGACTGACATGCACTAGTTGCATAAGGTGGCTGGCGGGTGTCTGTCTCTCCCACTTTAGTTGGAGCGGATTCGATGAAAAGGGTCCTTATGAAGGGTAAATAGAAGTTGACAAAATCGCGTTGTGGTTATTCGTAGGTAAGAAAACGTTCTTGCTAGAACCCAATTGCAGCCACGTAAAAGATGCAACAACAATTAGAGGACGTCTAACTTGTTTTTGCAGCAATTGTCATGTGATGTGATATGGCCAGAAGTTGTGATGAATGATGAATGATATATTGTGATGTATGAGATCATGTTCTTGTAATAGGAATCACGACTTGCATGTCAATGAGTATGACAACCGGCAGGAGCCACAGGAGTTGTCTTTATTTTTTCTATGACCTGCGTGTCATTGAAGAACGCCATGTAAATTACTTTACTTTATTGCTAAACGCGTTAGCCATAGAAGTAGAAGTAGTCGTTGGCGTGACAACTTCATGAAGACACAATGATGGAGATCATGATGATGGAGATCATGCTGTCATACCAGTGACGAAGATGATCATGAAGCCCCGAAGATGGAGATCAAAGGAGCTATATGATATTGGCCATATCATGTCACTACTATATAATTGCATGTGATGTTTATTATGTTTTATGCATCTTGTTTACTTAGAACGGCAGTAGTAAATAAGATGATCCCTTATAATAATTTCAAGAAAGTGTTCCCCCTAACTGTGCACCGTTGCTAAAGTTCGTCGTTTCGAAGCACCACGTGATGATCGGGTGTGATAGATCCTTACGTTCACATACAACGGCTGTAAGATAGATTTACACATGCAGAACACTTAGGGTTAACTTGACGAGCCTAGCATGTACAGACATGGCCTCGGAACACAGAGACCGAAAGGTCGAACACGAGTCGTATGGAAGATACGATCAACATGGAGATGTTTACCGATGATGACTAGTCCGTCTCACGTGATGATCGGACATGACCTAGTCGACTCGGATCGTGTAACACTTAGATGACTAGAGGGATGTCTAATCTGAGTGGGAGTTCATTACAATAATTTGATTAGATGAACTTAATTATCATGAACTTAGTCTAAAACCTTTGCAAATATGTCTTGTAGATCAAATGGCCGCCGCTCATGTCAACATGAACTTCAACGCGTTCCTAGAGAAAACCAAGCTGAAATATGATGGCAACAACTATACGGACTGGGTCCGGAACCTGAGGATCATCCTCATAGCTGACAAGAAACAATATGTCCTAGAAGGACCGCTAGGTGACGCTCCCGTCCCAGAGAACCAAGACGTTATGAACGCTTGGCAGTCTCGCGCTGATGATTACTCCCTCGTTCAGTGCGGCATGCTTTACAACTTAGAACCGGGGCTCCAAAAGCATTTTGAGCAACACGGAGTATATGAGATGTTCGAGGAGCTGAAACTAGTTTTCCAAGCTCATGCCCGGGTCGAGAGATATGAAGTCTCCGACAAGTTCTATAGTTGTAAGATGGATGAAAATAGTTCTGTCAGTGAGCATATACTCAAAATGTCTGGGTTGCACAACCGCCTGTCCCAGCTGGACATTAACCTCCCGGATGAGGCGGTCATTGACAGAATCCTTCAGTCGCTCCCACCAAGCTACAAGAGCTTTGTGATGAACTACAATATGCAGGGGATGGTGAAGACCATTCCTGAAGTATTTTCAATACTGAAGTCAGCAGAGGTTGAAATCAAGAAAGAACATCAAGTGTTGATGGTCAATAAGACCACTAAGTTCAAGAAGGGCATGGCAAGAAGAACTTCAAGAAGGACGGCAAGGATGTTGCCGCGCCCGGTAAGCCAGTTACCGGGAAGAAGTCAAAGAATGGACCCAAGCCTGAGACTGAGTGCTTTTATTGCAAGGGGAAGGGTCACTGGAAGCGGAATTGCCCCAAATACTTAGCAGATAAGAAGGCCGGCAACACTAAAGGTATATTTGATATACATGTAATTGATGTGTGCCTTACCAGTACTCGTAGTAACTCCTGGGTATTTGATACCGGTGCCGTTGCTCACATTTGTAACTCACAGCAGGAGCTGCGGAATAAGCGGAGACTGGCGAAGGACGAGGTGACGATGCGCGTCGGGAATGGTTCCAAGGTCGATGTGATCGCCGTAGGCACGCTACCTCTACATTTACCTACGGGATTAGTTTTAAACCTCAATAATTGTTATTTAGTGCCAAGTTTGAGCATGAACATTGTATCTGGATCTCATTTGATACGAGATGGCTACTCATTTAAATCCGAGAATAATGGTTGTTCTATTTATATGAGAGATATGTTTTATGGTCATGCCCCGATGGTCAATGGTTTATTCTTAATGAATCTCGAACGTAATGTTACACATATTCATAGTGTGAATACCAAAAGATGTAAAGTTGATAACGATAGTCCCACATACTTGTGGCACTGCCGCCTTGGTCACATTGGTGTCAAGCGCATGAAGAAGCTCCATGCTGATGGACTTTTAGAGTCTCTCGATTATGAATCATTTGACACATGCGAACCATGCCTCATGGGTAAAATGACCAAGACTCCGTTCTCCGGAACAATGGAGCGAGCAACCAACTTGTTGGAAATCATACATACCGATGTGTGCGATCCAATGAGCGTTGAGGCTCGCGGAGGATATCATTATGTTCTCACTCTCACTGATGACTTGAGTAGATAAGGGTATGTCTACTTGATGAAACACAAGTCTGAGACCTTTGAAAAGTTCAAGGAATTTCAGAATGAAGTAGAGAATCAACGTGACCGAAAGATAAAGTTCTTACGATCGGATCGTGGAGGAGAATATTTAAGTCACGAATTTGGTACACACTTAAGAAAATGTGGAATCGTTTCACAACTCACGCCGCCTGGAACACCTCAGCGTAACAGTGTGTCCGAACGTCGTAATCGCACTCTATTGGATATGGTGCGATCTATGATGTCTCTTACCGATTTACCGCTATCATTTTGGGGATATGCTATAGAGACAGCTACATTCACTTTAAATAGGGCACCGTCTAAATCCATTGAGACGACACCGTATGAATTATGGTTTGGGAAGAAACCTAAGTTGTCGTTTCTAAAAGTTTGGGGATGCGATGCTTATGTCAAGAAACTTCAACCTGAAAAGCTCGAACCCAAGTCGGAAAAATGCGTCTTCATAGGATACCCTAAGGAAACCATTGGGTATACCTTCTACTTAAGATCCAAGGGCAAGATCTTTGTTGCCAAGAACGGATCCTTTCTGGAAAAAGAGTTTCTCTCGAAAGGAGTAAGTGGGAGGAAAGTAGAACTCGATGAAGTACTACCTCTTGAACGGGATAGTAGTGCAGCTCAGGAAAATGTTGCTGTGATGCCTACACCAACTAAAGAGGAATAATGATGATGATCAAGGTACTTCGGATCAAGTTGCTACTGAACTTCGTAGGTCCACAAGGACACGTTCCGCACCAGAGTGGTACGGCAACCCTGTCCTGGAAATCATGTTGTTGGACAACGGTGAACCTTCGAACTATGAAGAAGCAATGGCGGGCCCAGATTCCAACAAATGGCTAGAGGCCATGAAATCCGAGATAGAATCCATGTATGAAAACAAAGTATGGACTTTGACTGACTTGCCCGATGATCGGCGAGCGATAGAAAACAAATGGATCTTTAAGAAGAAGACGGAAGCGGATGGAAATGTCACCATCTATAATGCTCGACTTGTCGCTAAGGGTTATCGGCAAGTTCAAGGGATTGACTACGATGAGACTTTCTCTCCCGTAGTGAAGCTTAAGTCCGTCTGAATCATGTTAGCAATTGCCGCATACTATGATTATGAGATATGGCAGATGGACGTCAAAACGGCATTCCTTAACGGGCATCTTAAGGAAGAACTGTATATGATGCAGCCAGAGGGTTTTGTCGATCCTAAGAATGCTAACAAAGTATGCAAGCTCCAGCGATCCATTTATGGGCTGGTGCAAGCATCTCGGAGTTGGAACATTCGCTTTGATGAGATGATCAAAGCGTTTGGGTTTATGCAGACTTATGGAGAAGCCTGCGTTTACAAGAAAGTGAGTGGGAGCTCTGTAGCATTTCTCATATTATATGTAGATGACATACTTTTGATGGGAAATGATATAGAATTCTTGGACAGCATTAAGGCCTACTTGAATAAGTGTTTTTCAATGAAGGACCTTGGAGAAGCTGCTTACATATTAGGCATCAAGATCTATAGGGATAGATCGAGACGCCTCATAGGTCTTTCACAAAGCACATACCTTGATAAGATTTTGAAGAAGTTCAAAATGGATCAGTCCAAGAAAGGGTTCTTGCCTGTACTACAAGGTGTGAGATTGAGCTCGGCTCAATGCCCGACCACGGCAAAAGATAAAGAAGAGATGAGCGTCATCCCCTATGCCTCAGCCATAGGATCTATTATGTATGCCATGTTGTGTACGAGACCTGATGTAAACCTTGCCGCAAGTTTGGTAGGAAGGTACCAAAGTAATCCCGGCAAGGAACACTGGACAGCGGTCAAGAATATCCTGAAGTACCTGAAAAGTACAAAGGACATGTTTCTCGTTTATGGAGGTGACGAAGACCTCGTCGTAAAGGGTTGCGTCGACGCTAGCTTCGACACAGATCTGGATGACTCTAAGTCACAAACCAGATACGTGTATATGTTCAATGGTGGAGCAGTAAGCTGGTGCAGCTGCAAGCAGAGCGTCGTGGCAGGATCTACATGTGAAGCGGAGTACATGGCAGCCTCGGAGGCAGCGCATGAAGCAATTTGGGTGAAGGAGTTCATCACCGACCTAGGAGTCATACCCAATGCGTCGGGGCCAATCAAACTCTTCTGTGACAACACTGGAGCTATTGCCCTTGCCAAGGAGCCCAGGTTTCACAAGAAGACCAGGCACATCAAGCGTCGCTTCAACTCCATCCGTGAAAATGTTCAAGATGGAGACACAGATATTTGCAAAGTACATACGGATCTGAATATCGCAGATCCGTTGACTAAAGCTCTCTCGCGAGCAAAAAATGATCAACACCACAACTCTATGGGTGTTCGATTCATCACAATGTAACTAGATTATTGACTCTAGTGCAAGTGGGAGACTGTTGGAAATATGCCCTAGAGGCAATAATAAATGGAATATTATTATATTTCCTTGTTCATGATAATTGTCTTTTATTCATGCTATAATTGTATTATCCGGAAATCATAATACACGTGTAAATACATAGACCACAATACGTCCCTAGTAAGCCTCTAGTTGACTAGCTCGTTGGTCAACAGATAGTCATGGTTTCCTGACTATGGACATTAGATGTCATTGACAACGGGATCACGTCATTAGGAGAATGACGTGATGGACAAGATCCAATCCTAAGCATAGCACAAGATCGTGTGGTTCGTTTTGCTAGAGTTTTTCCAATGTCAAGTATCTCTTCCTTAGACCATGAGATCGTGTAACTCCCGGATACCGTAGGAGTGCTTTGGGTGTACCAAACGTGACAACGTAATTGGGTGACTATAAAGGTGCACTACAGGTATCTCCGAAAGTGTCTGTTGGGTTGACAAGGATCGAGACTGGGATTTGTCACTCCGTATGACGGAGAGGTATCACTGGGCCCACTCAGTAGTGCATCATCATAATGAGCTCAAAGTGACCAAGTGTCTGGTCACGGGATCATGCATTACGGTACGAGTAAAGTGACTTGCCGGTAACGAGACTGAACGAGGTATTGGGATACCGACGATTGAGTCTCGGGCAAGTAACATACCGTCTGACAAAGGGAATTGCATACGGGGTTGATTGAATCCTCGACATCGTGGTTCATCCGATGACATCATCGAGGAGCATGTGGGAGCCAACATGGGTATCCAGATCCCGCTGTTGGTTATTGACCGGAGAGCCGTCTCGATCATGTCTGCGTGTCTCCCGAACCCGTAGGGTCTACACACTTAAGGTTCGGTGACGCTAGGGTTATAAGGAAGACTTGTATGTGATTACCGAATGTTTTTCAGAGTCCCGGATGAGATCCCGGATGTCACGAGGAGTTCTGGAAGGGTCCGGAGGTAAAGATTTATATATGGGAATTTGTCATGCGGACACCGGAAAGTTTCGGGGGCATATCGGTATTGTACCGGGGGCCACCGGAAGGGTTTCGGGGGGTCCACCAGGAAGGGCCACCCCTCCTGGTGGGCCACATGGGCAGCGTGGGGCAGGGCACCAGCCCCTGGAGGGCTGGGCGCCCCCCCTTGGGCCCATGCACCTAGGGTTGGGGGGGGGGGAACCCTAGTGGGGGCGCACCCCCTTGCTTGGGGGGCAAGCCACCCTCCCTGGCCGCCGTCCGCCCCCTCTAGATCTCATCTAGAGGGGGCCGGCCCCCCTTCCCCCTTCCCCTATAAATTGAGGGGCGAGGGGAGGGCTGAACACCTGATCCAAGGCGCAGCCCCTCCCCTCCCCAACACCTCTCCTCCTCCGTTGTGTGCTTGGCGAAGCCCTGTCGGAGTACTGCCTTTGCACCATCATCACGTCGTCGTGCTGCTGCTGGAGCTTTCTTCCTCAACCTCTCCTTTCCCCTTGCTGGATCAAGAAGGAGGAGACGTTGTCCATACCGTACGTGTGTTGAACGCAGAGGTGCTGTCCGTTCAGCACTTGGTCATCGGTGATTTGAATCACGGCGAGTACGACTCCATCATCCCCGTTCTTTTGAACGCTTCCGCTCGCGATCTACAAAGTGGTATGTAGATGCATCTCCCTTCACTCGTTGCTTAGATGAACTCATAGATGGATCTCGGTGAAACCGTAGGAAATTTTTTTAATTTTCTGCAACGTTCCCCAACAGGACTTGCCTCACTAGCGGTAGATCTTCATGAAGTAGGCGATCTCCTTGCCCTTACAAACTCATTGGTTCAACTCCACAATCTTGTCGGAGGCTCCCAAGTGACACCTAGCCAATCTAGGAGACACCACTCTCCAAGAAGTAACAAATGGTGCGTTGATGATGAACTCCTTGCTCTTGTGCTTCAAATGATAGTCTCCCCAACACTCAACTCTCTCTCATAGGATTTGGATCTGGTGGAAAGAGGATTTGAGTGGAAAGCAACTTGGGGAAGGCTAGAGATCAAGATTCATATGGTAGGAATGGAATATCTTGGCCTCAACACATCAGTAGGTAGTTCTCTCTCAGAAATAGGATGCTGGAAGTGTAGGCTTGTTCTGATGGCTCTCTCCATGAATGAAGAGGAGGTGGAGGGGTATATATAGCTTCCACACGAAATCTAACCATTACACACAATTTACCAAACTCGGTGGGACCGATTCAACAGACTCAGTCGGACCGATTTAGTAAACCTAGTGACTGTTAGGATTTTCGGTGGGACCGAAATGCAACTCGGTAGGACCAATATGGTTAGGGTTAGGGCATAACATAATCTCGGTGAGACCGATTACACAAACTCGGTGGGACCGATTTTGGTAATTAGCTAACCAGAGAGTTGGTCAGGCAAACTCAGTGGGACCGATTACTCAAACTTGGTGGGACCGATTTTGATAATAAGTTAACCAGAGATTTTGCATTGTAATCTCGGTAGTACCGATTGCTCAAACTCGATGAGACCGATTTTGATAATGGACATACACAGAGAGATTACAATCCCATCTCAGTGAGACCGAGATCCCTAGCGGTGAGACCGATTTGCCTAGGGTTTGTGGCAGTGGCTAAGACATCCAAACTTGGTGGCGCCGGATAGAAAGAATCAGTGGGGCCGAGTTTGACTTTAGGTTGTACGACAT
The DNA here is from genome assembly GCF_002162155.2 of Triticum dicoccoides. Taxonomy (NCBI): domain Eukaryota; kingdom Viridiplantae; phylum Streptophyta; class Magnoliopsida; order Poales; family Poaceae; genus Triticum; species Triticum dicoccoides. Next base: position 463,263,526 of record NC_041387.1, on the reverse strand, counting down.
ATGTGTGGAAGTGGGAAAGTAGTTGAGGGTATTTGGAGCATATCACTAAGCACTTGAAGCAAGAGGCTCATTAAGCAACACCTCATCCCTCCTTGGTAGTATTGGCTTTTCCTATAGACTCAATGTGATCTTGGATCACTAAAATGTGAAATGAAGAGTCTTGAGCTTGAAGCTTGAGCCAATCCTTTGTCCTTAGCATCTTGAAGGAGTTCCCACATCCTTTAGTCCATGCCACTCCATTGTTGAACTTATTTGAAACATACTAGATAAAAGTGTTAGTCCAACAAGAGATATGTTGACATTAATTACCAAAACCACCTAGGGAGCACTTGTGCTTTCAATCTCCCCCTTTTTGGTAATTGATGACAACATACATCAAAGCTTTAGATAAAGATATAAAGATCAGCAAGTAAAGCTTTGGAAAGACATGTAACAAGCATAGGCTCCCCCTACATGTATGCAAACATGTGAATATGGAGTATAGAAGCATGTCAGAGAATAACCATGATAGAGCAGGCAATGTGTTACATTTATCTTGGCCGTATGCATCATAGCAAAGAATATTAAAGAAAATACCTTCATGCCCATGAGTCCTTCTTGCAAACAGTATGTACATCAGCAAGAATTCCTCATTCACATGATTGTGATGCATATACTTACCTTGTAGTCTTGAGTTGGCTTAGGATGGAATGGACCTATGAAAATAAGGTTAGGTAACACAGATGCACCTACTAGCCAGAGCAAACAAAGGAAACCACAGGAATACCAAGATTGGGATGACATGTAGAGAGTGAGTACTAAGTACTACATTGGATTAGACATGTCCCCAAGAGTAAATATATGCAATGAATTTGAATGATTTCTTTCCCTTAGATGTCTTGCTCCAACTGAATCTAGCATGGGATACTGGGAGAAGATAGGGAACAAAAAATCAGAGCTGAAAGATATAAATGAACAGAGCTAGTGCAAACTAATGCAAATAAGCACATATGAACATGTCTTTCCCCTCAAGAAGACATGTGGCATCTCTCCTCTTGAACACCAAGCATCTGGGATCCTTTAGAAATACTTTCTACTAGTATTCTCTCCCCCTGGAGATCTCTCTCTCCCCCTGAAGGATCTCTCTCTCCCTCTCTGATGTGATCTCTTTACGTGATAAGCTTTGATGTGATCTCTCTCTCCCCCTTTGACATAAATTTCCAAGAAGGGTTCTCTGGAATCTGTTGAATGGGTTTGATCCTTGAGTCGCAGTACACAGCATTTATAAAAATGTGATGCTTGTAGAGGACAAGATCCATTGAGTGGAGCTGGACCAGAAGAAACACAGAATAAGTGGCAACCTGTTTTTCCTGTGGTGAAATCGGTGGCAACGACTGGTATGCTTCGGTTGGACCGAAAGGATTCGGTTGGACCGAAAATAACAAAGCGGTGTAACCAAATTCATCGCAAATAAAACACTAGTCACCTCAGCTCACTAGACTAATAATATCTCACAAGGATTTGCAAGGTATTAACTTAATGATATGCAATAAATTTGATGGAGAAAATGCAGAGAAAACAGAAGGAAATCTAGATGAAGTTTTTTTTGAAAGGCGAAACAAATATGCATGAGACGAATGCAAAAACAAAGAAAAGAACATAAGAGAACTTCATCTAGAGATGGTCGGCGACAAATTCACCTATGTTAGAGTACATTGACTTAGGAGTCAAGTGAGATCACTTGATCATAGGTCATACTCATCGTTTAAGCTCAAAATGGGGTTGCCATTTTTCGTTTAAGCATCTTGATGTATTCACATCTTATCGAGTTACTTTAACTCATGTCTTGGAGTAAAGCTTCTCTAAGATGGAATAACATACCTTGGTTGGTGGTGTTGTCCATGTAGTTGAACTTGTGTGGGTTGCTCAAGGGTGATGTAGCTTATCAAGAATTTGGAGCACCACTTAGAATTTGAGTCTATCTACCTACATGGGTTAGTTCTTGCAAGGAAGAGCACTTGTGTAAAAAAAATGACAATCATGAAGCTCAACATAGAGTTTGTCAAAGGATATGTTTGAATGGTTTTTGTGCTTCCTTGTCTTCAACCACCATAGTGTAGAGACTTGGTGATGTAGAGATTGCTCAAGATATGAGTAGGTTACAATCTCATGGAATTTGATTCCACCAAGTACCTACATGGGTTAGATAACATGCAAGATCCAAATGTATCCAAGACATAGGATTTTCATCAGAAGAGAAATATCAAGGATTAGTCATAAGCTCATGTCTTGCATGTATCCAATGGAGTTTCTACTCCAAGTTTGAAGCATCAATTATGTTCACTTCTCCTCTTAACGTGCAAAACACTTTCTCATCAAGAGGTTTAGTGAATATATCCGCTAATTGCTTTTCGGTGCGAACATGCTTAAGATCAAGTCACCCTTAGCAACATGATCTCAAATGAAATGATGATGAACTTCAATATGCTTAGTTCGAGAATGTTGCGCAGGATTATGACCAATTTTGATAGCACTTACATTGTCACAAAGCAATGGAACATGTTTCACATATATCCCATAATCTTTAAGAGTTTGGGTCATCCAAAGTAATTGAGCACAACATGAAACAGCGACAATGTATTCTGCTTCTGCGGTAGATAAGGATACCGAGTTTTGTTTCTTGGAAGACCAAGACACAAGAGATCTACCAAGAAATTGACAAGTACCTGAAGTGGACTTTCTATCAACCTTGTCTCCGGCATAGTCCGAGTCGGAGTAGCCAACAAGATCGAAAGAGCCCCTCTTAGGATACCAAATGCCAAAATTTGGTGTATGGATTAAGTATCTCACTATCCTTTTCACGGCCTTAAGATGACATTCTTTAGGAGCAGCTTGATATCGTGGACACATGCACACACTTAGCATGATATCGGGACGTGAAGCACATAGATATAACAATGAACCAATCATAGAGCGATAAACCTTTTGATCAACCGGTTCATCATCTTTGGTCAAATCAAGATGTCCACTAGTAGGCATGGGTGTAGTCATACCTTTGCATTCTTGCATATTGAACTTGTTGAATAAGTCCTTGGTGTACTTTGTTTGAGAAACAAAAGTACCTTCCTTAGTATGCTTGATTTGCAAACCAAGAAAGAATTTGAGTTCACTCATCATAGACATCTCAAACTTTTCCGACATTAGCTTTCCAAACTTTTCACTAAAATGAGGGTTAGTTAAACCAAATATAATATCATCAACATAAATTTGGCACACAAAGAGTTCTCCATTAACCCTTTTAGTAAAAAGTGTTGAATCAAATTTCCCAATTTCAAAGCCTTTTTCAATAAGGAACTTGGTCAAGCATTTATACCACGCTCTAGGAGCTTGTTTAAGACCATAAAGAGCTTTATGAAGTTTGTAAACATGATTGGGTTTCTTAGGATTGACAAAGCCGGGAGGTTGCTTAACATAAACTTCCTCCTCTATTTCACCATTTAGAAAATCACTTTTAATGTCCATTTGGTACAAGGTGATATCATGATGATTAGCATAGGCAAGTAAGATGCGAATGGACTCAAGTCTAGCAACGGGGGCGTAGGTCTCACCATAGTCCATACCTTCGACTTGCATGTAGCCTTGGGCGACGGGACGTGCTTTGTTGCAAACTACTTGTCCATCTTAATCTTGCTTGTTGCGAAACACCCATTTGGTACCGATGATGTTGTGGTTGTTGTCGGGCTTCTCAACCAATGTCCAAACTTGGTTCCTCTCAAAGTTGTGTAGCTCTTCATGCATAGCATTTATCCAATCCGGATCTTCCAATGCTTCTTCGACCTTCATACGTTCAACTCTAGAGATGAAAGAACAGTTTTCACAAAAGTTAGCTAAACAATTTTTAGAGCGAGTGATTCTCCCGGTTTGAATGTCATTGTAGATTTGCTCGACGGGATGATCTTTAGCAATTCTTGCTCGAACTCGTGAAAGCTTTTGCTTGGGTCTTTGTTGAACATCTTCTTCATCTTGTTCTTCTTCTTGGCCTTCTTCATTGTTGGTGTTGTCATTCTCTTGTCGTGGTGGAGAAGGAGGTTGTTGACGTTCATCTTGATGCACTTCCTCGATTTCTTCATCTTGGTGTGTCCCACTTGTGGATGCTTCTGTATCAACTCTCGGTTCACCTTGTCGTGAAGTAGAAGCTTCCACTTGGATGGACGAGGTACTCTCCTTCACCTCCGTTGGACGGACCTTGCCAATAGACAAGTCTTGGATTGCTTCCGAAGGATCTTTGTCTCCTACATCAATCGGCAATTGCTCCACTTGCGAGCCGTTCGATTCATCAAACTTCACATCTACCGTCTCTTCAACCTTTTGGGTGAAATTGTTGTAGACACGGTAAGTGTGAGAGTTTGAGCCATAACCTAGTAGGAAACCTTCATGAGACTTAGGAGCAAATTTAGAACGACGATGCTTATCAAGAATGTAGCACTTTGAGCCGAATACTCGAAAGTATCCAACTTGGGGTTTGATACCGGTGAGGAGCTCGTATGCTGTCTTGCCAAGTAGCTTGTGAAGATACAAGCGATTTGTTGCATGACAAGCTGTCTCAACTGCTTCTGCCCAAAAGTGCTTCGGCGTCTTGTATTCATCAAGCATCGTTCTCGCCATTTCGATGAGCGTCCGGTTCTTCCTCTCAACAACTCCATTTTGTTGAGGTGTGTACGTAGCCGAGAACTCGTGAGAAATCCCTTCTTCATCAAGAAAGGTGTCCACATTTGCGTTCTTGAACTCCGTTCTGTTGTCACTGCGAACCTTCTTGATCTTCACTTCAAATTGATTTTGGGCCTTCCTAGCGAAGTTTTTGAAGATCTTTTGGACCTGTGATTTATCATCAAGAAAGAACACCCACGTAAATATGGAAAAATCATCAACTATAACTAGACCAAAAGAATTTCCACCGAGACTCTTGTAGGAGTTGGGACCAAAGAGATGCATATGAAGTAGCTCAAGTGGCCTCCTTATGGTCATAATGTTCTTCACGGGATGCCTTCCTCCAACCTGTTTACCTACTTGACAAGCACTGAAAAGTCTATCCTTATCAAATATGACATCATTAACTCCAAGGATATGATTCCCTTTAATAAGCTTGTCAAGGTTTCTCATGCCAACGTGACCTAGTCGTCTATGCCATAACCAACCTTTTGAGGATTTCGCAAAGAAGCAAGTTTTAGGTTGAGCCTTGTTAGTGAAATCAACAATGTAAAGATCACCTCTATGTATACCGGTAAAGACCATTTTATGATTGTCTCGACGAAACACTTGGCAATCTACTTCAGTAAATAGGACATTGAAACCGAAATCAGCAAGTCTAGATACTGAAAGTAGGTTGTAACCAAGAGATTCAACGAGCATAACATTTTGTATGGAGCTATCATGTGATATGGCCACCTTACCGAGGCCAACCACCTTACCCTTTGAGTTGTCACCGAAGGTGACATACTTTCGAGGACCATCGTTCTCAGCAAGCTCACGAAACATGTCTTTATCTCCAGTCATGTGATCGGTACCTCCACTATCAAGAACCCATTCCTTTCCTCCTGACATATATCCCCGAAGATTTGCCATAAGACCAAAATGTCTCATTGCATCATCAAGATCGAAGTCACTATCATCATCCTCATCATAGTATCCATGTTCAACATCATCATATGGTGGATCAAATCCTAGATAGGGTGATTCGTTAGAGTGAGTTTGACAGTGATCTTGTCTATGAATTTTTATAGATTCGGAAATAATATCACTAATAATTCCAACATCTCCTTTGGCACGCATAAGGTTTGTAAGTTCAAATAGACGATCACCAAACATAGGATCACTAGTATTCATTTTACTCAAAGCTATAGACTTATGGAGAATTTCATCAAGATTTTTCAAAGAATAATCTGGAAATCGTTCCTCAAGAAATTTCCATATAGTGTAGGCACACTTAAGAGTAGGCAAACATCCAATCAAGTTTCTAGGCAATCCCCTAATAATAAGTTCGGCAGTTCTAAGATTCCTAATCATGTCAATTGACTCATCATGGGTAGGATGCATAGGGTCAACATAAGGTGCACAAGGGCTAGCAATGTACTTGTTCAAATGATATTGATTGAAAATTACAAGCATCTCATTTTTCCACTCATGAAAATACTCTCCATCAAGAATAGGCACTCTATGTCTAAGACTCCCCAAAGTAGACTCATCCATCTTCCTCCAATGGTGATTAAACCAAGGCAATGGAGACCAATGCTCTGATACCACTTGTAGGACCTTGAGAAGAGGTGTCTAGAGGGGGCGGTGATTAGACACTAAGTACCAAAGTTGCAATTTTTAAATTTCCTTAAGTTTAAGTGGAGTTTAGGCACAAGTTTAACATTCACAACACATATCAAGCAAGCATGCAAAGAGTATATGAGCAGAGGAAAGTAAAGCATGCAACTTGCAAGAATGTAAAGGGAAGGGTTTTGGAGGATTCAAACGCAATTGGAGACACGGATGTTTTTGGCGTGGTTCCGATAGGTGGTGCTATCGTACATCCACGTTGATGGAGACTTCAACTCATGAAGGGTAATGGTTGCGCGAGTCCACGGAGGGCTCCACCCATGAAGGGTCCACAAAGAATCAACCTTGTCTATCCCACCATGGTCGTCGCCCACGAAGGACTTGCCTCACTAGCGGTAGATCTTCACGAAGTAGGCGATCTCCTTGCCCTTACAAACTCCTTGGTTCAACTCCACAATCTTGTCGGAGCCTCCCAAGTGACACCTAGCCAATCTAGGAGACACCACTCTCCAAAAGTAACAAATGGAACGTTGATGATGAACTCCTTGCTCTTGTGCTTCAAATGATAGTCTTCCCAACACTCAAATCTCTCTCATAGGATTTGGATCTGGTGGAAAGAGGATTTGAGTGGAAAGCAACTTGGGGAAGGCTAGAGATCAAGATTCATATGGTAGGAATGGAATATCTTGGCCTCAACACATGAGTAGGTAGTTCTCTCTCAGAAATAGGATGCTGGAAGTGTTGGCTTGTTCTGATGGATCTCTCCATGAATGAAGAGGAGGTGGAGGGGTATATATAGCCTCCACACGAAATCTAACCGTTAAACACAATTTACCAAACTCGGTGGGACCGATTCAACAGACTCGGTCGGACCGATTTAGTAAACCTAGTGACCGTTAGGATTTTCGGTGGGACCGAAATGCAACTCGGTAGGACCGATATGGTTAGGGTTAGGGCATAACGTAATCTCGGTGAGACCGATTACACAAACTCGGTGGGACCGATTTTGGTAATTAGCTAACCAGAGAGTTGGTCAGGAAAACTCGGTGGGACCGATTACTCAAACTCGGTGGGACCGATTACTCAAACTCGGTGGGACCGACTTTGATAATAAGTTAACCAGAGAGTTTGCATTGTAATCTTGGTAGTACCGATTGCTCAAACTCGGTGAGACCGATTTTGATAATGGACATACACAAATAGATTACAATCCCATCTCTGTGAGACCGAGATCCCTATCAGTGAGACCGATTTGCCTAGGGTTTGTGGCAGTGGCTAAGACATCCAAACTCGGTGGCGCCGGATAGAAAGAATCAGTGGGGCCGAGTTTGACTTTAGGTTTTAGGACATATGTGTGGAAGTGGGAAAGTAGTTGAGGGTATTTGGAGCATATCACTAAGCACTTGAAGCAAGAGGCTCATTAAGCAACACCTCATCCCTCCTTGATAGTATTGGCTTTTCCTATAGACTGAATGTGATCTTGGATCACTAAAATGTAAAATGAAGAGTCTTGAGCTTGAAGCTTGAGCCAATCCTCTGTCCTTAGCATCTTGAAGGAGTTCCCACATCCTTTAGTCCATGCCTCTCCATTGTTGAACTTATCTGAAACATACTAGATAAAAGTGTTAGTCCAACAAGAGATATGTTGACATTAATTACCAAAACCACCTAGGGAGCACTTGTGCTTTCAAAGTGCCATACAATCAGCTTCAGCCAACCAAGCCTTTCTCAGGAGTCACTGATGGTTCCACAGTTCCGATAGGGCAGGTCTGCCTTCCAGTCACCTTTGGGAAGCGCGACAACTACCGCACTAAGCTCATTGACTTTGATGTCGCGCACATTCGCCTGCCGTACAATGCCATCCTTGGGTACCCAGCTCTGGCCAAGTTCATGGCCGTGACTCATCATGGCTACAATGTCCTCAAGATGCCAGGAAGCGGTGGAGTCATCACGGTGCCTTGTGAAGAGAGAGATGCAGTGTGTTCTTTGGAGCGCGCTTTTCAAGCCGCGTCAATTGAAGACCCAGATCACTGAAGCCGAAGGCTTCCCGAGGCAGTCCCTAAGAAGAAGAAGGCATCACCTGGTCAGAACCCTCGGGAGGCAGGCCCCTCAGAGTCCGTGCCCGTTCCAGGGGCGCCTCCTTTTGTCGCATAGGAAGGCGCGTTCGACGCCCTCCTCGAGGAAGGCTCGGGAACTCTCTCTTGGAGGGCCATCGACTTTGCTAAGATCACGAGGGAGGCGCTCGGGCACCACTTGGAGGCGTTTTTCAAAGCACATTTCCCTCAGGCAGGAGCAAGGCAAGGAGGGCCAAACCCTCAGTAGTTCGTCAGTGAGATCATTCAGGAGCTGCAGGAGTCAAGAGTCATGAGTGGCAGCCGCCGCTTACCCGCCGTAGCTCCCCATCCGGGCGAGGATGGTGGGCTGCGCGTCCGGATCGACATACCAGGGCCAACCGAGCCACCTCTCAGGAGCGCCTTTGGCCCTCACACGTGGGACGCTGCGAAGGTCCACCCCACAGCTATGTTCGCATGCCTTATGGCTTGCCGAACGCGGCTGCTGTGCGCCATCGCCTCATGAGGAGCATCCTAGAGGCTCAGGCGGCCAGGCATTCCACAGTCCTAGCAGAGATGGAGAAGGTCCGCGAGGAGCCACCAGCGCCTCCGAAGCCCCCCGAGGCTCCTTGGCCTGGGGGCTCGTGAAGATTGGCTTCCGCAGCACACGAACGTCTGCTACTTCAGCATCCCTTCATCTTCAACATCATCACGTGACATCCTTCGAGTTTCATTTTTCAGCTGGGAGCACCCTCAGGGCTGCATCATTCCCAGGCCACGTGGGTCCGTCCCTGCAGCATGTATCCCTTTTGTTAATGTTTTTAGCTTGCTTTGTTGGGGGCGCTCCTCGGGCTGTATTATCCCCAAGTCGCTTGGGCCCGACCTAGCGATGTTCGCCTTTCTCTACGCCTATCTAAATGGATTTGCTCCTTCATGATTAACGTGCTTTACTTGATCGCCCGCTCAATTGACACCAACTGATGGAGCTGCTCCCTAACGGCACGACGCTTGCACATGGGTCCGTCCCTGCAATGTTGACAAACCTGATTGGCTGAGCTCTGGCCACGGCAGCCCCGCAAGGTGCCACCTCACCAAGCCTTCAGTGCCCTCGTCACCCCTCCAGAGCAACCAACAGCTGACTGTCGATTGTAACGGCAACCTCTCGTTCTTCTTGTGATGAGCCTTCAGGATCTCTTCAAGGAGCAGCGTTAGGCGAGGCCTTCATGGCGTCTCCTTCACTCTCGTCCGTGCGAACCACTTGCACGTTAAAGGGGGGGGGTACCTGAGCATCGCGACTCATGGACTCCTACTGGTTCTCCAGCCCTCACCTCCTGGCCTTGTCCATGGCATCGCGACCTGGCATACCTGCGACGGCTGAGCTCGCTCGAGGGCCGGGACCTGAGGATGTAGAGCACGAAGGGGAGTAAAGGCAAGAGGGAAGAGGCATGCGGGGACCTCACCGGGCAACTCCTCAGCTGCCGATGCGCGGGCCTAGCGCCGCACCAAGGAGTGGTTTCTGACTCCCGAGATAAGTCATCTTCCGGAAATACTAGCTATCACAGCACCGACCTCGCACCTAATGCAGTCCCGTTTGGCAACATCGTGCTCCTTTCTCACCGAACGATGGCAGCTTGCGCGCCAAGGGGGACCTCCTGAGCATCGCGACTCAGGGGCTCTTACTAGACCCCGGGCCGCTCACCTCCTGGCCTTGACCACGGCATCGCGACCTGGCATACCAGCGACGGCTGAGACTTGCCTTGGGACTGGGACCTGTCGGCGCAGAGCACCGAGCCCTCGCGAGGTTCGAAAGGATGAACTAAGCTAAGATGGGACGAGCATCTCACACCGTTTCACGACAAGGATCGTATTAACAAATGGAACTACAGGCACCTTACAAACCCCCACGGGATGTGTTCTTGGATCCTCGCAGGAACAAAAGACGCGAAACCTAAGCAGGACTAACTACGGGGACCCTGATGAGCAGACGCCATCATCAAAAGTGGGCCGCGCGAGGCTCGGCGTCAACCTCATCCAGATCAGCCGCGTCGGCTGCCAGGCGAGTTGGCCCTGCTCCGGGCACGGCGTGAGATCGGAGGCTCGTAGCTGTTGTCACTCGTCGCCGGAGTCAGAAGGAGCTCGGAAGAGTCGCCGGACCCTCCGAGGCGCCCACTGCCATCAGAGGAGCTGCTACGAGAGCAGGCGACGGCAGGCCTGGTCCCTGCCGCTCCAGAACTTCGGCCGCTGCCTCTGGGACAACACTCCGGTCGGCGCCCATCTTCGTCGAAGACCTTGAAGAGCATCAAGGAGGCGCCATCGTAATCCAGGTGGATCACGAGGGCCCCTCCGATCGGCAGACCCGGGTGATCTCACCCCAACCTCGGGTCATGAAGACCTTTCCTGGAGCGACGACCTCAACATCCCCTTCGGTCGCAGGAGTATGGCAGTCGGCGTGCTGCAGCCAGATCTTGAAAGGCCCCCTTGGCGGAATCTTGAAGGCGAAGGAGGGAGGAAGGTGAATCCACGATTGAGGAGGCATGGCGGCGTGAAGCACAAGCTCGCGGGAGGAGGCCTCGACGTGAACCCCGGGAGGAATGACGCGCACCGCCGTGATCCGCCGGCGGCGACGGCGCCTCTGGCGGGGCCGCTCGGCGCCTGCGCCTTCGGGGCCCTCGATCCGGGCATACAAGGGCAACAGGAATCTAGGAGGCGGCCGCTCGAACCCTGGCCTCGATACCTCCTGTCGAGCACCCCCTTCTCCGCGGCAAGAGGCGAGCCATTTCTTTGGCGGAAGCGGGGAAGGACCCTCTCGGGGGCCTTCCCCTTCTCTTCGGCAGAAAACCGTCGGATCATTGACATTGGCGTATGGTGGAGCAAGGGCGAAGAAGAAGATGGAAAGTAGCAGGAAAGGATGGACTGGGAAGGCCCTCGCCGTTCCATACATATAGTCGGGGGAGGCCAACAGCCGGCCTCCACGATCACAGGTAATCATGACCCGTTTTGCATGCAGGGACTTGTCAATTCATGCAGTTGCCGAGGCATCGTGGGGAATCCGGGACGCCCACGTCCAATCAGCCGCCACGCGGTGCCCAAAGCCGCAGGCTATTGGGGCCCGCGGCGCTTCGCACTTGCCCCTTCGCTTCTCTGCTAAGCCAAGTACAGGCGCGCCTTGGGCCCGGGGGCTACTGTCGGCGTTCTGGGAACGGGGGTACCCAGACTTGCCTACCTGCGGCCTGCGGCGTGGCTCAAGGAGTGGCCCAGTATGGCCCATCTTCATCAACACAAGCTCAAGACCCTCGCGAGGGGCCAAGCCTCGCGGGGCGGACGACAGGAAGCTTCCTCAGGCACGGCCTGGTCAGGATGGCTCGCGAGGAGGCGGAGAGATCAAGGCGGGGTACCTCATGAGGTGCTCGTGACGCAGCCATGACGACCAAAGCCAAGCGGGCGCCAGGTGGGCGCCAGCCTGCACAGAGTCCTTGTTTCCTCTTTGGTTCAAAGTGAGCAAGCACAGGCAAGAGTATCAAGCAAAGGCAACCATTTCGGTGCAACAAGACCAAGACCAGCAGAATGGCAGGATGGAGGTCATCGTGGAGCCCAAGCCGGCGTCACCACCGGAGTCTTTGGCAGGCGAGGACCGACTTTAGTCAGGATAAGTGTACTAGATGTTCCCCTTCAAAATGGCCAATTGTTGGCGCCCTTCCCGCTCAATATTTGGGAAGAGGACCAGGGCCTTGCTCTATAAATAGGACTAGCCACTCTCAAGGCAAGGGCAATTGGAACCTGAGCCAACACCACCACCACCACAAGAACTCCTCCCCTCACGAGGCAGTTCTTCCTTGTATTGTTCATCATCAGCCCCTGAGGCAATCCACCACACCACAAACTAGAGTAGGGTATTACACCACAATGGTGGCACGAACTAGTATAAACCTCGTGTCCCTTGTGTTGTTCTTCGTGTAGTTTAGAACTTTGCGAGGTGATGAGACGTAGGTAGGCAGGAGGCACGATCTCCGCGTGCACCCCAGAGTTGGAACCTAGAGGGTCTGCCAGAACCCGAAATCCGACAGACGGGTTTGCGGCCTCTGCCCCCACCAAGCAGACTCTTCGGATCCCCTGCCAGATCCCATCCAGGGGTCAACACCAACACCCACCTCAGCCTTAAATCCATGGCAGGTCTCAATTTCCGAAGACGGGAACATAAGCCCCACCGGACTTCTTTCCCTCACGGAGCTTCCTACCAAAGACTGAGATGCAATCTTAGACCTGGCTCTGGGCAGCCATCCCGAATTGTCGAGGTATGCATATAGCGGATCTGATCAGGCGCCCCATGTCTAATTCAGCATGACAGACCCGCAGTTTCGGTCCCACTTACGCTCCTAGATGAAGCATTGGGTTTGATGCAGTCTCTCGCCATCATGGAGGCTTTACCTCCGAGCTGTACCCAGCTCAGACTGGGGGTGAGAGAGGGGAATTTTATTCCCCACCCAGCACCCACTTCATAGCCACTACCGAGGACTTAACCGACATGTTGGACTATGCGTCCGAGGACATCGACGGGATGGACAACGATGCCAAAGACGAACCATGCCAAGTCCCACCCGTTACAAGGCGTTGGACGGCCACCTCAACCTATGATGTGTACAAGGTGGACACTCCGAAGAACGACAAGGGCAACCCAAGCCCAAATAAGGACTAGCCCGTCGATAAACCACCCAAGCCCCGACGTCAGCGGAGTCGTTCACGATCACGTTGGGCAAAGGATAGCAATACCAACACCGGACATAATGAGACTCCGAATGACGCTGAAGATCCCAAATACCCCGTCGAGCCCACGTCCCAACATGACAAAAGGGAAGATGGTGAATACAGCCCTGGACACGCTAATAACGAAGATGCGGAGGACAGCAACTACATGCCAGAATCCGAAGAGGGGGTCAGCCTCGGTGACGAGGACTTCATTGTCCCAGAGGAACCCCTCGACCAAGAACGCTTTAAGCGACAACTCATTGCCACAGCTCGGAGCCTAAATAGGAAGCAGCATCAGCTCAAAGAAGAGCAAGGCATGCTGAATGAAAGGTGGACTAAGGTCCTGGCCGCTGAGGAATAGGACCAAGAATGACCTGTCAAAAGTTACCCTAGGCGCAAGCTGCTACCTCAATCCGACGACGAAGTCCTTGAACCAATACCATCGAGATACAATCAGGCAGATCAACCAGACTGACCACCACGTGGACGGGTTAAAACAACATATCAAGCCGAACACCAACCCGCACCCCCTCGCCAAAGAGGCAAGGAGACTGTAGGCGCGGGATATACATACGACTTGCAACATGACCTAGCCGATAAAGCTGGTCAGACCAGATCAATCTATGGATCAAGGGGGCATGCCCCGGCGCGAGATAATGGCCATGAAGCCCGGCTTGACGACCGTTACTACGTTCAGGATCAGTACCGAACTCAGATGTTAGCCGATCTCTGTCGTGACATTGCGAGATACAGAGGGGGCGCACCCCCCCTATGCTTCATTGATGAGGTTATGGAACATCAATTTCCGAAAGGGTTTAAACCCGTAAACCTCAAACAATACAATGAAACGATGGATCCGGCCGTCGGGACTGACAATTTCCTTCTCCACATTCATATGGCTCTAGGAGATGATCTCCATGCCATTAAATATCTTCCTCTAAAGCTAAAAGGACTAGAACGGCGGCTAAATAGTCTCCCAGAAAACTCCATTGGAACTTGGGAAGACTTGGAAGATGCTTTTAGGGCGAACTTTCAGGGCACTTATGTCCTGCCACTAGATGTTGACGACCTGAGTCACATAATTCAGCAGCCAGGAGAATTAGGTCGCAAGCTTTGGAATCGGTTCTTAACTAAAAAGAACCAACTCATAGACTGTCCAGACGCCGAAGCCTTAGCGGCCTTTAAACATAGCATCCGTGACAAATGGCTCACCCGACACCTTGGGCAGGAAAAGCCGAAGACCATGGCAGCCTTAACGACACTTATGACCCGCTTTTGTGCGGACAAAGACTCCTGGTTGGCTCGTAGAAGGAACAACTCGGGTGACCCCGGCACCTCTAAGGTGCGGGATGGCAACGGTAAACCTCGCTGCAATGAAAACAAACACCGAAATAACACCAACGACGATGCTGATGATATGACAGTCAATGCCGGATTCAGCGGTCCCAAGTACTGTCAGTGGAAGAAACCTTTCAAAGGCAACAAAGATGGGCCATCCAACTTAGATAAAATCCTTGAGAGGCCCTGTCACATTCATGGCACACCCAATAAGCCAGCAAATCATACTAACAAGAACTATTGGGTTTTCAAACAGGCCGGTAAGCCAAATGTCGAACACAAAGGAAAAGGGCCTCCAAGCAAAGACGATGACGAGCCCTGTTAGCCGAATACCGGGGGTCAGAAGCAGTTTCACCCTGAGGTGAAGACAATGAACATGATATATGTCACTAATATTCCTAAAAGGGAGTGCAAACGCGCATTACCGGACGTCTGTGCCATAGAGCCAGTCGCTCCCAAGTTTAAGCCATGGTCATCCTGTCCGATCACCTTTGATCATAAGGACCACCCAACTAGTATACGTCACAGGGGTTCGGCCGCTCTGGTTCTCGATCCAATCATTGATTGATACCACCTCACTAGAGTCCTTATGGATGGAGGAAGCAGTCTCAACTTGATCTATCAAGATACAGTTCGTAAGATGGGGATCGGCCCATCACGAATCAAGCTTAGTAACACTACCTTTGAAGGTGTGGTACTAGGAGTAGGGGCCCATTGTACGGGCTCAATCACACTGGAGGTAGTATTCGGCTCTCCAGATAACTTTCACAGTGAAAAGTTAATCTTCGACATCTTAACTTTCCGCAGTTGCTATCATGCACTGCTTGGACGAACTGCTTTTGCCCGCTTTAATGCAGTCCTGCATAATGCTTACTTGAAGCTCAAAATGCTCGGACCTCGTGGCGTTATTACAGTCAATGGTAATACGGAGCGCTCACTCTGTACTGAAGAACACATCGCGGCCCTTGCAGCCGAAGTGTATAGTGGCCTTATCAAGCCAAACAGTTCACAGGCCAATAAAGCCACTGATGTATCCAAACGAGTTTGGTCTGCACATAAATCAGCGGATTCAGACACTGATTAGCAGTTCGACCTTCGCCGATCGCCCTACCAGGTCGCGGCTCATGTACCACGCGTACATAATTATGCACTAAAAATACACTAGGCAACGTCGGAGGCACGCTACAGAATAGGTCCATTACACGGCTTGACCATAAATGGACCGCATACACCCTTTTTCTTTTAACACAGGTTCATCCAGAGCCATGCTTAGAAGATGGTTGTCGCAGGAGATCCGTTCAGGGCTAGCATGTCCCAACCATCAAACGCTCCTCTCAAAGGGCTCACCACTAAGGAGGAAAGGCGCAAATGTGCGGCAGGGCATCATTGGAATTTGTTTTCCGAACTATGGTTTATTAGGCCCTGTGTTAGACTTTCCCTTATGTAAAATTTTCTCGTTTTTGGGCATGTAATATGGCCTGTCATCGACACAATAAGTATATAAAGGGCACAGATGCTTATCACCTTCTTGGTTGGGTTTTTGGATTTTTTTTCCTTGTCATCTGCGCTCCTCCTTACGATAGACTCGCATACGTGGCTTGACACGGTCTTCATACCAGGGGTTGTCTTCGGCCCCTCTAAAATTCTTAAGGCCGAAATCCATAGGGAACTCTTCGGCGTCCCGGATATTGCATTATATGCATCTGCTGCGAATCATGTCTTTGGTTTGTAGTTGGGTTGCCCATCTCTTATGTTTTCCACCTTACGTTCCGCAAGTTCATTTAAGGTAGTAAAGGGAGAACTACTGCGATTGTATTTCCGGTTCTCCGGTCAAGTACCTTAGTAGAGAAAGCCGAAAACTGACTGTCATGATAAGCAAGAGCGGATCAGCGATCCGGTGACTTAGTGTTATAGTACAAATCATTCGTGATTTATGCCATGTTATACGAGGAGCTGGGTTTTTTGAACAACCACGTTGCAAAGGCACCGCACTCCGGATTGCCGATAATAAACAAGGGCTAAGTAATTAGCGCCACCAATGGACTCTTATGGCTAAAATGGAAGTACTAAAACCGTATAGTCTAATTGCCTGGTTCATTTCACAAAACGCCTCCTACATTGGACCAAGATCTTGGATAAAGTGCAGTCATGCTTTCCCGAACACCCCTGTAGCATCTACGTGGGGGCTGAAGCCAATGACCAATAAACTTTCCGACATAATAACAACTAGTAGGAGGATTAACTCATAATAAAGCATAATCATATTTATCATACATTACAAGTTCATTACATCATTCTTACAAACCGGACAAAACTACTCAAATATTATGTCCTTGGAGCACTGGACTTCTATAATACAGGCTCTCGCAAGGACCTCGTAGAAATACCTCTCCGGCCGCTGGTGCTCCTTGCCCTTCGGTGGCCCTACGGTGGCAATCTCGGCGGCTTTCATCTTTGCCCACTGAACCTTCACACAGGAAAAGGCCATCCGAGCACCCTCAATACAGGATGACCGCTTAAGGGCATCAATCCGAGGAAGTGCCTCCACCAGCTTCTTCACGAGCCCAAAGTGACTGCTGGGTACGGCTTCGGCCGGCCACAGACGGACTATCATGTCCTTCATGGCCAGGCCGGCCACCCTATGCAGCTCGGACAACTGCTTCTTTTGGTCGCTCAGGGGCACTGGAAGCTTCGACGCAAGGTACTATGACCAGAACAGTTTTTTCGTTGAGCTCCTCTCTTTGGCTCGGAAGAATGCGGCGGCGTCTACAATGCTGCTTGGCAAGTCGGCAAAGGCACCTAGAGAACTCCGAACTCGGGTTAGTAAAATATATCTTCTACTGGCATACCTACTCTGCATAATAAAGGCCTTACCAGCCGCAATCCGCCCCGCCTGCTCGATCTCCTGGCGAGCGTCCTGGGCATCAGCCCAGGCTTCCTTCAGGCTCTCACGGGATTCGGTGAGCTCGGATGCTTGTTCCGAACTCGTCTACTCCAAGGACTCGCATCTAGCAATGGCGTCCTTGAGCTCTTTTTCAACCTCACCCACCAGCGCCTCATGTCGTTGGCGGGCGGTCTTCTCCTTCTCTAAGCTTTTGGCTGCCTTGTCCGCTGTCGCCTTGCTCGCCTCTGCCTCCTTCTTGGCTTTGGCAGGGGCGCTTTTGAGGGACTAGACCTCATCGGCGCCAACTACGGGCACAATTAAAACATTTTTAAGTTTGTTCCAAACGACTAACACATATACAATTGGCGATATATACTCAATGTACGCATGCCTTGCGTCTCCTCAAACCGCTTATTAATGCGGACCACCTCTTCATCAGCTAGCCGTAGCTTCTGAGTAAGTTCAGAAACTTTGGCTGACTGGGCGCTCGCCACCAGCAGGGAAGCCTGTTGTATAATAGAGTGTCACCTCTTCCGAACACCATGTCATCCTCTGTCTGGCTTCTTCAAAACCGGACAGAGTCTCAGGGGCTACTATCTATACACAAGCATATTCCTTTATTAAAATTGGTTAGAAAATTACATCACATACCTCGAAGCGTGTTAATAGGCTGGTAAAAGCTTCACTCAGTCCACTCTTGGCAGACTAAATCTTCTCAACCACCGTACCCATCAGGGTACGGTGCTCTTCCATGACGGAAGCACGACAAAGTGCTTCCGCCAAAGTATCCGACGCCTCCGGATTGATGGAGGCCGCCGGTGGAGTTGACACTCCCCCCTCCATCATAGGGGGTCACTGGCCCGATTCGGGAGCCGTATGGGTCTCTGGAATGCTGTTCGGCTGGGGGCCGAATTGGTCATCGCCCCTGTTATTAGTCTCCATGGGGTGGGTCCCCCCTTGTCTTCGGCAGCCGAGGTGTTACCCTCCGGCGCCGTCTTGACGGCCTCCTGCCTCTCTCCATGGCCCGGAGAGGTTCTTCGGGACAAAACCTCGGTTTCGTCCGTGGCAGTTGGTGGGGAAGCCCGCGGAGGAGTTTAGCTCTCCACCATCCCCGGCTCCAGTGAATTCCCCGGAGATGAGGATAGTTGGGGGAGATCACGGGTCGGACTAAACACACAATAAAATATGTTAAAAACTGTAATTATAAACACCGACGTATGTAAGGCATCTAAAGATACTTATGATTCGACTGGGGGCTTCAACCTGGGGCGATGCTCGGGGATGACTTCGGCATCCGAGTCCAAGTCATCCGTGAGGGATACCCTCCCCCTTTTGGACGCCTCCACTTCTGGGTCTATGAAATCCGCCCTTCTCTTCCTCCTCCCCTTAGGGGGAGAGTCGCTCTCTTCCGCCTCCTCCTCCTTTTCATACTCATCCCACTCGTGGGAGGAGAGGGCTTCAGAATCCCGGGACATAGTGTCCATGGGACCTTTACGGCAGGGGCCGTTTTTGGCCTCCTTGCCCTTCTTCTTGGTTTTATTCTCTGGCGTCTGGTGTCGGTGTCAAAACCGGTGGATCTCGGGTAGGGGGTCCCGATCTGTGCGTCTTAGGCTGATGGTAATAGGAAGCAAGGGACACAATGTTTACCCAGGTTCGGGCCCTCTCGATGGAGGTAAAAGTAAAACCCTACTTCCTGCTTGATTAATATTGAAGATATGAGTAGTACAAGAGTAGATCTACCACGAGATCGTAGAGGATAAACCCTAAGAGCTAGCCTATGATGGTATGCTTGTAATTGTGATCGGCCTTCTAAGGACCATCCTCTCCGGTTTATATAGACACCGGAGAGGACTAGGGTTTACATGGAGTCAGTTACAAGGAAGGAAACACAATATCTGGATCACCAAGCTTGTCTTCCACGCAAAGGAGAGTCCCATCCGGACACGGGCCGAAGTCTTGAGTCTTGTATCTTCACGCTTCGATAGTCCGGACAATGTATATAGTCTGGCTGTCCGGATACCCCCTAATCCAGGACTCCCTCAGTAGCCCCTGAACCAGGCTTCAATGACGATGAGTCCGACATGCAGTCTTGTCTTCGGCATTGCAAGGCGGGTTCCTTCTCCGAATACTCCAAGGTTATTTATCGAACACGTAGGTCGTGTCCCGATCTGCAAGATGGTAAATTCGTTCTGCTGGCAGACTTTGTACGTCGTGCTCCTGCATCGTGGCCTGGTACAACACGAACCAACGCTTCTTGCTCCACCTCGACCCGTGTTGCGAGGCGGTTTTATTGGCACGCCCTGCCAAAGCAGAGATCGTGTTCCTCTTATCGCGGGATCTCTCATCAATATGGGCGTGTGTGACCCCACGGCGACCGTTGGTATGACTCCGTGTATTTTAGATAAGTCCCAAGCGGTCACGTTGAGGACTCTTGATATTCATCCTCTTTATACAGGGGCCGAGGCCTACACCTCTTTTCCACCTCATCTGCCCCTTCTCGCACCTCGAGCTCCAGCACTTAAAACCTAAGCCTCAACACCCTAGATCCTACAGTATGCTCGGATCCGATGCAAAAGGCCGGTGGGTGGCCTCCTCGATCCAGGAGGAGGATATTACTAAGCTTAGGGAGGTCGGATACCTGACCACCGATATCCAGCACAGGCTTCCTGCCCCAGGGCAAGTCATCCCCACGTCGAAGCCCAATGAGAGTGTCGTATTCGTTCCTCACTTACTCCGAGGCCTAGGCCTCACCCACGAACCCTTCGTGAGGGGGCTCATGTTCTACTACGGCTGGATTTCCATGATCTGGCTCCAGACGCCATCCTCCACATCTCGTCGTTTATTATTGTGCGTGAGGCTTTTCTCCATGTCAACCCACACTTCGGAATATGGCTCAACACCTTCAATGTGACGCCGAAGATGATCGAGGGGCGGCATGCGGAGTGCGGAGGTGCCGTAATAAGCAAGAACGTCGATGCCCCTGGCCAGAGGGCTCTTTTCCGGAAGTATCCAATGTGTGGCAATGGAGGTGGTTTTATGTTACTGCTCCCAGAGGCACAAAGTGGGTAGCCGCCCCCGAGTTCCGCTCGGGCCCTCCATCATAGTTAGCGTCTTGGACCTACATATGACGGAATTACAGGCCTGCTGGCGATGTACCAAAACTGCAGAATCGTATCCGGGGGCTCATAGAGATAGAGACATAAATCTTGTTAGCATAATACAAGTGATGCTAATCCGGCGGACACTGTCGTGCAAACGTCGACCTCCCCGGATGTGGGAGTTTAATCCAGAGGGTCCGTGGACTATTAAGCACTTCTTCGGCTTGAAGCTCGAAGAAATATGTAAATTATTCTTCGGACCACAAGTAAAGTGTCTGAACACCATCGAGGATGCGGGCCTAAGCTGCACTCGCCTAGATGCCCAAGTAAGTAACCTTGAAGCCGGACACTTCATTTATATTTATCATAATTATAATTCTGAAAATCCCTCCATGGCCAGGAATGGCTCAACAAGGTGGAGAGAATCAGGTGTCCGGCGCCACTTCCTGAAGGCTCGCCTGGTCCAACCATTGCAAAGATGCTTGACCAGGCGCTCAGCAAAATCCCCTCAAGGAAAGGCGAAGGAAAGGGCAGCGAAACCGCACTACACATCCAGACCGGAGGAATCGCTACCTATACTATGGGGGATAGCCGGGAAGGAGAGGTTAAAGCCTCCTCCCCACGCGGGAAGAAGAGGGCGACCCCGAAGACTTGGAGGAGGAGACGCCCAAGCAAGGGAAGAAGGTTTCGCTAGGGGGCTCTGCCGCGACGGGCACCCCTACCGTGTCGTGCCCACCAAGGGTCCAACCCTCCACCGAGCCGTAAGTTAATCATTAATTCGAAGGTATGGCGTTACGCCGAGATCTGTAACCGAGACTTCGTCTTTTGTAGTCCGGCGAGCAGCTCTTCTCAATAGAGTTCGTCTTCGGGGGACCTTCATCCGGAGATGATGGAGAGTGAGACTCCGCCCACCTCTCCGCTTCATGAAGCGGGCGACACGTTGGTGTCATCACGGAGCAGTCCGGATCTGCCTAAGCCCGGAGCATTTGGCTCCCACGGGGGCGAAGGGAAGAGTCCTGCTCAGTTTGATGTCCGGCCGGACATACTGACAGGCTTTCTGGAGCGAGCCGCGCTCTCGGAGGAGCACCGCTCTTTAATGAGCACGGTGCTCATGAAGATTTCATCCACTACCAGCGGTTTGAATGAGGCATTCACAAGCTTGCTCAAAGGCTTCGATGTATGCGGTGAAAAATGCACTATTTTTTTGTTATGAACCACGCGCTAGGTGTGCTCCCTATGGATAGTAGCCCCTGAGACTCTAGTTGCCCGCCATAGGCGGCAAACAGGGGATCAATCATGAATGGCTGCGCTGTATATATGTGCATGTATACAAGGATCCGACAGCCGACCAGTCTGTTGAAGTTGCCGAACTGAGAAGGCAGATCGGATCTATTGATGCCGATATCATGCTGGTGAACAGACGGCTGGAAGAATCCCAAGGTATGTACTCTACTTCCCTTATTATATTGTATAGGAAAATGCGAGAATGGCATGATGTTAATGCCCTCTGTATGCACTGCAGATGGTGCTGCTGCCGTGGAGGCCCTAAGGGCCGAGCTCGCTCAAGCCAAGGAACAAGCTCGGGCTAGCAATGTGGCTGCCCTAAAGGCGGCCGAGGAGTTGAGAGCCAAACAGGCTGCTCATCGCCGAAGCGAGGAGAAGATAGCCGAGATGGCTGAAGAGTTGAAAAATGCCGCCGACCGGTATGTGCTCCTTGAAAAGGAGAGTAAGGCTAGTTCGGACGAGCTAGACAAGGCGCTTAATGCCGCCAAGGATATGCAGACCGAGATCCGGGGTATGCGGGAGGAGCTCCAATAGGCCGACAAAATCATGGCCGGGGGCTCCTACCTACCGCGGACCAAGTTTTTGGATCCAAAGTATGCTCCCCTAGCTGGGCGTTGGAGTCCTGCAGACACATATGCGGACTTGACGAAAAGTACAGTTGACGCTGCCAAGTTCTTCGAGGATCAAGGTGATAAGGAAGTGGAGATGCTATTTTGGTCGTAGTTCAAGGCTCCCTACCGCTCGCTGCCGTTGAATGAGAAGGTGGCTGTTGTGGCGGAGCTTCATAGGCTGTTCGGGCTTGCAATGCGGTCTGTAATAGACCATCTTTGGCCGAAGGGGCCAAAGCCGGACAATTATTTTGGTTTGGTGCAACAATTCCTTGGGGCCGTGACTCGGATCAACGCCATGAGGAGGTTGGCGTGCATAGAGGGTGCGCGGATGGCTCTTGCCCGCGTAAAATCCTATTGGACGGATATGGAGGCCACCATTGTTGCGACCCAGGATCCCGCGGGACGCCAATATCCGGCCAAGCACTACTTGGCGCAGGTCACAGAGGGTGCTCGCCTAATAGAGGCGCAGTGCTCGAAGAATCTTTTGTTTGAGTGATAAGTCGAATTATTGCAAAAACAATGTTTATTTTGATTATGAGGCTATGCTTATATTTTTTGCCTGAAAATATGATTGTGTCCCCTGTACGGCTATTCTTATATGTATAAGTAGTATGAAAGATAGCAGTCATTGGCTTCAGCCCCCACGCATACAATGCGGGCGTGTTCACGAAGAATATGCTTAATCACACTTGATCCAACATCTTGGTCCATTAAGGAGGTGATCGCACGTCGAACTAGGCAACCGGACTATATAGCTTTAACACTTTTGCTTAGACGTGGGGATATAATGGTGGGGCTACTATGTAGCCCCTGGTACCGTCGCGGGCATCTGAATACGGGCGTGTGTGTACATGGATGGTAAACGGCCCTTCATTAATGCGGAGGAATCCTAGAGATTCCTGTGAGTCTTCGAGTGGTTGAACAGTCTCTCGTTGTATCATGACTGTTAGTTTTCGGCTTTCTCTATTAAAGCACTCATCCGGAATAACCAGGGCACAATCGCAGTAGTTCTCCTTTGGCCTGCCTTAGCCGATAACAACGGAATGTAAGGCGGCAAACCCAGGAGCCGGGCAAACCCAACATTTGACCCAAGACATGATTCGAAGCTGATGCATATAAGGCCAAACTCGTGACGTCGAACACTCCCGAAGGAGTTCGGACTTTATAACAGAAGATGGGCTCAAGAATGCCCATTCAATATGAACCCTATGTTTCCAGGTACGTGCGGTAACCTGTCGTGGCAAAATGCCAATAACGACAGTATCCTTTATGGGTATGGAACCCATGGGATGGTTTTAAACAACAAGAGGCAATAGAAAAGGTTTACACAGGGGCTTAATCTAAAAAGAAAACTGTTGAACGGGGCCCTGCTGCACGTCTGCGCCTTTGTCTCCGTTGTGTTGTATCCTGGAAGGGTATCGCGCGAACGTTGTCTGTGAAAAAAAGGAAAACTCATAGGAGAATACAACGTAAGTATGCGATAGATAGTAAAAGTGTCCGGTTGAGCCAAGCTTTGGGGCTAAACTAAATGTTTATAGCGCCTAGTTTCCGCTATGGGATTACATATACGTTGTCCGGTTGAATTTTATCCGGGCTACCGGACTCGTCTATCCGTGTCTGTGGTCTTAATGACCAGTCATGTTTTATGGTATTAGAGGCCGCTTATAGTCTGGCCGCCAGGGCCGTCACGTGTTCCTCTGTGCGTGAAGAGCGCTCTGTGATTCCGCTAATGGTGATGACGCCACGTGGACCGGGCATCTTGATTGTAAGGTAGCCATAATGCGGCAATGCATTGAAGTGGGCGAAAGCCGGTCTTTCGAGTAGTGCATGATAGCCGCTTTGGAAGGGTGCAATGATGAAGAGTAGTTCTTCACTTCTAGAGTTGCCTGGGGGGCCAAATGTTACCCTCAGTACGACGGAGCCCCTGCCGTAGGCTTCAATGCCTCGTATCACCCCTTCAAAGGTGGTGTTACTTCGGCTAATTTTGGATAGGTTTATCCCCATCCTTCGGACAGTGTCCTCGTATATTAAATTGAGACCACTACTGCCGTCCATGAGGACACGGGTGAGACGGTATCCGTCGATTATTGGGTCGAGCACCAAGGCATGTGATCCTTCGCACCGAATACTAGTTCGGCCGTCCATGTGATCGGAAGTGATCGGGCGAGACGTCAAGTAGTCAGATGTGGGTATGATAGGTTCTACATCGTGCGCGTCTTCGAGCGCGCATCCTTGCCTTCTCGTGAATGTGTGAGTCGCATGGATCATGTTTACTATTTTAACCTCTGGCGGGAATTTTTTTCTGTCCCCCAGTGTTTGGCTGGCGAGGTTCGTCCTCGTCTTCACTTGGTGTTTCCCTCCCTTTGTGTTCGGCATTTAGTTTACTGGCCTACTTGAAGACCCATCACTCTCTATGGGTGTGGTTCGCAGGTTTTTCTGGGGTACCATGAATTTGGCATAGTCTGTCCAGGACTCTGTTCAGACCGACGGTCCCTCCTTACTGCCTTAAAATGGCTTCTTTTGCTGAGAGCCCTGAATCTGGCATTGACCGTTATGTTATCCGGGCTCCCTTCCTTGCTTTGGCGTTTGTGTTTATTACGCCGTGGCTTCCCATTGCCGTCCCTTATTTCGGATGTGCTGGGGTCGCTGGTGCCTTTACGGGCTAGCCAGCTATCTTCACCCATGCAAAAGCGGGTCATAAGGCTTGTTAAGGCTGCCATTGTCCTTGGCTTTTCTTGGACGAGGTGTCTGGCGAGCCATTCGTCACGGATGCTGTGTTTGAATGTCGCTAAGGCTTCGGCGTCCGGACAATCGACAATTTGATTCTTCTTAGTGAGGAATCTGTTCCAAAGCTTGCGGGCGGACTCTCCGGGCTGTTGGATTATGTGACTTAGCTCGTCTCCATCCAGAGGCCGGACATACGTCCCTTGAAAATTGGCCCTGAAAGCATCTTCTAGTTCCTCCCAACTCCCAATTGAGTTTTCGGGGAGGCTTTCCAACCAGTGTCGGGCTGGTCCCTTTAGCTTGAGGGGAAGGTATTTGATGTCGTGGAGATCATCCCCACGAGCCATGTGAATATGCAGGATAAAATCCTCGATCCAGACCCCTGGGCCTGTCGTTCCGTCATATGCCTCTATGTTCACAGGTTTGAAACCTTGTGGGAATTCATGGTCCAGTACTTCTTCAGTGAAGCATAGGGGGTGTGCAACCCCTCTATATCTGGGGGCGCGTGGCATGTAGTCAGCTGTTGTTGTGTCCGGAGTTTATTCCGAACTGGTATTTGGCATGTATTTGCGTTTGGGTGACCATAATCCCTCGTCGGGGTGTGTCCTTTAGATCCATAGATGGACCTGGGTGCACCAACCTTCTTATCTAGCTTCTCACGCGAATCATGTGCGGTGTCAACATGTCGCCAAAGTCTCCTGACAGAGAGAGAGACTTTAATGAGTATGGCGTGTCGCCAAAGGGCGAGTGTTGAAAGATGTCTTCAGCGGTAAACTCCATCACCAGAGCCCAACCTGGCTTGTATGGCTCGAGGGTGTGCAGACCGAAACCAACGACCGGACACGAGTCCGAGGGTATGGGGTTACAGGTCTCCACAAAGGTGAGACCGGTGTTCGGCTCCAATGCCGATGAGTATGCGGCCTGCGGGGCGGGGTCTATCCCTCCGTCCTTGGGCAACGCAACTTGTTCCGGATTTAGATCCGGAGCTATTGTAGGGATGATGTTCCGAGCATTGTCCGACAGCAGGTCTATGCCGCGTCCGTCGTGACTGTCTGGCGCTCCCGGCATAGGGCCGAATCCGTCGAAGATCAAGTCTCCGCGAATATTCGCCGTGTAGTTCAAGTTTCCAAACCTGATCTGGTGGCGAGGGGCGTAGCTGTCGATCTGCTCTATATGGGCAAGCGAATTGGCCCGCAGTGTGAAGCCGCCGAACACAAAGATCTGACCGGGGAGGAAAGTCTCACCCTGGACCGTGTTGTTGACGGTTGAAAACGCCATCAAGCCTTGAAGCAACGGCACAGAGGAACTGTCAATGAAAGCACCAATGTCGGTGTCAAAACCGGCGGATCTCGGGTAGGGGGTCCCGATCTGTGGGTCTTAGGATGATGGTAACAGGAAGCAAGGGACACAATGTTTACCCAGGTTCGGGCCCTCTCGGTGGAGGTAAAATCCTACTTCCTGCTTGATTAATATTGAAGATATGAGTAGTACAAGAGTAGATCTACCACGAGATTGTAGAGGCTAAACCCTAAGAGCTAGCCTATGATGGTATGATTGTAATTGTGATCGGCCTTCTAAGGACCATCCTCTCCGGTTTATATAGACACCGGAGAGGGCTAGGGTTTACATGGAGTCGGTTACAAGGAAGGAAACACAATATCCGGATCGCCAAGCTTGTCTTCCACGCAAAGGAGAGTCCCATCCGGACACGGGCCGAAGTCTTGAGTCTTGTATCTTCACGCTTCGATAGTCCGGACAATGTATATAGTACGGCTGTCCGGATACCCCCTAATCCAGGACTCCCTCACCTGGTACGGCATCGGAACCAGCATCCTCGCAACTGAGGATCAGCGGGGTTTTTGGGCAGCGGAGCCGGACACTTGTCCGCTCTGCCTTCTTTGTCCAGCCTTGTTTTACATATGAAAGTCTCAGTAAACCCCTATAATTTTTGGACTAAGTTATGTTCGGAAACTAAAAAACTTACCAGAGTGGCTGGGTGAGAACAGTAGAGGCCGATGTCGTCGGTCGTCCTCGGCCATGACTTCTGCTTCCGGGCCTTGAAAAGCAGCCTCCAGATATCTTCGTGCGTCGTGCCGAAGAATCACTGCAGGTTCCGCGGCCCTTCTGGATTTAACTCTGACATGTGGAGAGGTCGGTGCTAGCAAGGAAGGGTCTGGCGGAATAGCATCACCTGAACCACGACAGTGAGGTCGGTGTTCCTTTCTATGATGTTTTTTATGCGCTTTTGCAGCATCGACACCTCATCAGCTGACCCCTAGTCGAGACCCTTGTTGATCAATGACGCTAGCCGCATTGGGGGTCCAGATCTAAACTCAGGAGTGGCCACCCAGTTGGCGCCGCGAGGTTCGGCGATGTAGAATGATACGTTTCCAACGTATCTATAATTTTTGATTGTTCCATGCTATTATATTACCCCTTTTTGGATGTTTATGGGCTTTATTTTACACATTTATATCATTTTTGGGACTAATCTATTAACCGGAGGCCCAGCCCATATTGCTGTTTTATTGCCTGTTTCAGTATTTCGAAGAAAATGAATATCAAACGGAGTCCAAACGGAATGAAACCTTCGGAAAAGTTATTGTTGGAACATAACCAATCCCAGGAACTTGGAGTGCAAGCCATGCGTTCATCGAGGAGGCCACAAGACAGGGGGGCGCGCCCACCCCCTGGGCGCGCCCTACCCTCTCGTGGGCCCCTCGAGGCTCCCCCGACTAACTTCTTTCGCCTATATATTCCATTATACCCTAAAAACTTCGAATATCAAGATAGATCGGGAGTTCCGCCGCCGCAAGCCTCTGTAGCCACCAAAAACCTCTCGGGAGTCCATTCCGGCACCCTGCTGGAGGGGGAACCCGTCACCGGTGGCCATCTTCATCATCCCGTCACTCTCGATGATGAGGAGGGAGTAGTTCACCCTCGGGGCTGAGGGTATGTACCAATAGCTATGTGTTTGATCTCTCTCTCTCTCGTGTACTCTCTATGGCACGATCTTGATGTATCGCGAGCTTTGCTATTATAGTTGGATCTTATGATGTTTCTCCCCCTCTACTCTCTTGTAAAGGATTGAGTTTCCCCTTTGAAGTTATCTTATCGGATCGAGTCTTTAAGGATTTGAGAACACTTGATGTATGTCTTGCCGTGCTTATCTGTGGTGACAATGGGATATCATGTGCCACTTGATATATGTTTTGGTGACCAACTTGCGGGTTCCGCCCATGAACCTATGCATAGGGGTTGGCACACGTTTTCGTCTTGACTCTCCGGTAGAAACTTTGGGGCACTCTTTGAAGTACTTTGTGTTGGTTGAATAGATGAATCTGAGATTGTGTGATGCATATTGTATAATCATGCCCACAGATACTTGAGGTGACAATGGAGTATCTAGGTGACATTAGGGTTTTGGTTGATTTGTGTCTTAAGGTGTTATTCTAGTATGAACTCTATGATAGATTGAGCGGAAAGAATAGCTTCATGTTATTTTACTACGAACTCTTGAATAGGTAGAATAGAAAGGATAACTTTGAGGTGGTTTTGTACCCTACCATAATCTCTTCGTTTGTTCTCCGTTATGATCTATCTATGTTATTATTGTTGAGAGAACTTGCACTAGTGAAAGTATGAACCTTAGGCCTTGTTTCCTACCATTGCAATACCGTTTACACTCACTTTTATCATTAGTTACCTTTCTATTTTTATATTTTAAGATTACAAAAACCTATATCTACCATCCATATTGCACTTGTATCACCATCTCTTTGCCGAACTAGTGCACCTATACAATTTACCATTGTATTGGGTGTGTTGGCGACACAAGAGACTCTTTGTTATTTGGTTGCAGGTTGTTTGAGAGAGACCATCATGATCCTACGCCTCCCACGGATTGATAAACCTTAGGTCATCCACTTGAGGGAAATTTGCTACTGTCCTACAAACCTGTGCACTTGCAGGCCCAACAACGCCTACAAGAAGAAGGTTGTGTAGTAGACATCAAGCTCTTTTTTGGCGCTGTTGCCGGGGAGGTGAGTGCTTGAAGGTATATCTCTAGATCTTGCAATCAAATCTTTTTGTTTCTTGTTTTATCACTAGTTTAGTTTATAAAATAGAACTACCAAAAAAATTGGAGTTGAGTTTGTCTCGTATGCTTCGTCTTTTTAATATCTTTCGTGAGTTTGATGAAAAGGAAAATTGTGCTCAAGTGCTCGAAGAAGAAATCTATAGAATGTTTGATACTAAATCTTTGAATGATGAGCAAGATTGCAATTTTGTTAGTGTGAACTCTTTGCATATCCATAGTACTAATGATGATTGCTCTAGTCATGAGGAAAATATCTCTGATAAGCATGTCAACTTTTGTGGAGTGCATGTTTGCATGAACACACCAAATAGAGAATATATATATTGCAAGAGGCATAA
The DNA here is from genome assembly GCF_002162155.2 of Triticum dicoccoides. Lineage (NCBI taxonomy): Eukaryota > Viridiplantae > Streptophyta > Magnoliopsida > Poales > Poaceae > Triticum > Triticum dicoccoides. The sequence continues at coordinate 463,234,056 of NC_041387.1, read as the reverse complement.
GTATTTAGAAACTAAGAGGTTGCAAGAAAGGCTAGATAAGAGTGTGGAGAATTTAAGATATCTTTACCGTTGTGAATTTTGCAATGAACGTGATCATTTACATCTCCAATGCAAATTGTTTCATGATCGAATCGTGTCCAAAAATTGTGATGATTTGATCTCCCTTGCTCATTACAATGAACTTAGATTGCTTTTGGGTTATGAAGAATTGAAACATGCAACTAAGCTTATTCCAAAATTTAATCTTGAGCATTTCCTTGATATTGATCTAGAGAAGATTTATATGTATTGTGCAGTGAATTGCATTGAAAATCCTTATATTGCCAATTACATAAAGAAAAGAAAGCAAATAGAATATGATGAGAATACTAATGAAAGGTAAGAGACTTCCCAATATCCTCCTACTATTTCTTATGATGAATCAGGTAACGAGGAGGAGCTTTCTATTCAACCAATCTCGTCAATAAGGAGCTCAAAGAGGAAGGTTGAACCCACACATAATGTGAAGCAGAAAAAGAAAAGAAGGAGCAATAAAGGTAGAAACGTATCCCTCCCAAATGATGTTGCTCCTACTACTCATTGTGATGATGATAATTGCTATACTATTGGTGCTATCCATATTTTTAATGATGAGAGTGATTATGCTTATGATATGAAAGGGCCCAAGCTTGGGGAAGCTATGTTTGATGAGGATGAAATATTTGAGAATATATTTGCTGAAATTAATGTTTCTCCCAAGCTTGGGGATGCTATGTTTAATGAAGTTGATATTTTTAGCATCCCAAGTTTTGATATGCAAAGTTATTATGATGATAGCATGCCACTTACCTATGATGATTATATTGATGAATGAGGGTTTGGAAGAGTGTCAACTTTATTTAGTGATGATTCCACTATCTTGGGAGAGGTTCCAATTGATTATGAGAATGAAGTTGCTACTTATGATGGTTATTGTGATGAAACTTATGCTATAAAAAGTATTGATGATTATATTTATAAAACTTGTCATGATTATGATTATCCTTTTTCTGAGCATTACTCTTTTAATGTGGAAACAATTTTTAATGTTCAAGTCACTTATGATACTCTCACTATTCCGAATGAGAAGAATTTTGCTTATGTGGAGAGTAGTAAATTTTCTATGCTTGTAGATCATGAAAAGAATGCTTTAGGTGATGGTTATATTGTTGAATTCATTCATGATGATACTGAAAATTATTACGAGAAAGGAACATATGCTTGTAGGAATTGCAACAATATCAAGTTTCCTCTCTATGTGCTTAAATTTTTGAAGCTATGCCTCCCTATGCTAGTTGATTATTGTTCCCATAAGTTGTTTTCTCACAAAATTCCTATGCATAGGAAGTGGGTTAGATATAAATATGCTACTCATATTCTTCATGATGCTCTCTTTATGTTTCAATTCTTATCCTTTATGTGAGCATCATTGTCATCATCATGCCTAGCTAGAAAGGCATTAAAGAAAAACACTTGTTGGGAGACAACTCAATATTTACCCTTACTATTTTTGTGTTTTCACATGATTATTCTACTGTAGTAATAATGTTTTATAGCTTTTGTTTCAATAAAGTGCCAAGTAGAACCTTTGGGAAGACTTGGGGGTGAAGTCTTTATGATCTTGCTGTAAAAAACAGAAACTTTAGCGCTCACGAGAATAGCTGCCATTTTTTACTGAAGAGTGATTTTAGGTTGATTCTTTTTGAAGATCATTAATAGACAAATTCCTCAGGTCTAACAATTTATTTCAGAATTTTTAGAGTTATATAAGTATAAGTTTGATACAGATTACTACATACTGTTCTGTTTTTGACAGATTCTGTTTTTGTTGTGTTGTTTGCTTATTTTGATGAACCTATTAGTAGTATCGGAGGGTATGAACCATAGATAAGTTCGAATACAGTATATATTACACCAATATGAATTTAGAATGAGTTCATTACAGTACCTAAGTGGTGGTTTTATTTTCTTATACTAACGGAGCTTATGAGTTTTGTTTTAAGTTTTATGTGGTTGAAGTTTTCAAGTTTTGGGTAAAGATTCGATGGACTATGGAATAAGGAGTGGCAAGAGCCTAATATTGGGGATTCCCAATGCACCCCAAGGTAATATTCAATGACAACCAAGAGCCTAATCTTGGGGATGCCCCGGAAGGCATCCCCTCTTTCGTCTTCGTTCATCGGTAACTTTAATTTCAGCTATATTTTTATTCACCACATGATATGTGTTTTGCTTGGAGCGTCATTTTATTTTGTTAGTATTTGCTTTCTGTTTTCTAGAATAATGTTTTGCATCTATATTTCCAATAAAAATGTCAAGGATAGCCTTTACCATGCTTATTTTGCTAGTATATATGTTGCTGTTTGAAAACAGAGAGTTTACCGCTGTTGCAAAAATTCCCTAGAAAAGTCAGAAAATGATATAATGTTTAATATTTTTGCATAATGTGATCTGATAAATATTCTACAGCATAGTATTTTTCTTATAATTTTTGGAGTTAGGGAAGTATGATGAATCTTGCATTCTTTACAGACTGTACTGTTTTGGCAGATTGCTGTTATGGTTGCATTGTTTGCATATGTTTGCTTGTTTAATGATTCTATTTGAGGATAGGGGTATTAAATATGCAGAGACATTTAGTATTAAATGTTGAATAATAATTTTAGTGATTTGTTACAGTAGAAAATGATAAGTTTTTGCATTAGTTTATACTAACCTATCTCACGAGTTCTTGTTGAGTTTGTTGTGGATGAAGCTTTTTGCTAAAAAGAGAAATCATGATATAAGAGGAATTAAGGAGACACAAAAGTTCAAGCTTGGGGATGACCAAGGCACCCCAACATAATATTTCAAGAAGTCTCAAGCATCTAAGCTTGGGGATGCCCCGGTAGGCATCCCACCTTTCTTTTTCAACAATTATTGGTTAGTATTGGTTGAGCCTAAGTTTTTGCTTCTTCACATGAGTTATGCTATCCTTGCAATATCATTTCATTTTGTTTTGCTTGCTGTTTGAATACAATACCAAGATCTGAAATTCTTAAATGTTAGCGAGTCTTCACATAGTTGCGCAATTATTTGACTACTCATTGATCTTCACTTATATCTTTCGGAGTAGTTTGTCATTTGCTCTAGTGCTTCACTTATTTATTTTAGAGCATGGTGGTGGATTAATTTTGAAGAAATAGCTAGTCTCTCATGGTTCACTTATATTATTTTGAGAGTCTTTTAGAACAGCATGGTATTTTCTATGGTTACAAATTTGGTCCTAGAATGATGAGCATCCAAGTTGGGTATAATAAAAACTATCATAGGAAGTGAATTGGATGCTATGATAAATTTGTTGCTTGATAATTGTTTTGAGATATAAAGGTAGTAATGTTAGGGTCATGCTAGTGGATAATTATGAAATTGAGAAATACTTTTGTTGAACTTGGCAAGTCCTGTTGCATGAACGTATGGTAAAAGTTGTGTGACAAATTTGTTGCATGAGGTGCTCTTTTGATTGTCTTCCTTATGAGTGGCAGTCGGGGACGAGCTATGGTCTTTTCCTACCAATCTATCGCTCTTGGGGCATGCATAGTAGTACTTTGCTTCGAGGGCTAAGTAGACTTTTGCAATAAGTATATGAGTTCTTTATGACTAGTGTGAGTCCATGGATATACGCACACTCATCCTTCCACTTTGCTAGCCTCTATATTACCGCGCTACTTTCGCCGGTATCACACCCATTATTTACGTTCCTCAAAACAGCCACCATACCTACCTATTATGGCATTTCCATAGCCATTCCGAGAAATATTGCCATGCAACTTTACACCGTTCCGTTTATTATGACACGTTCCATCATTGTCATATTGCTCTTTGCATGATCATGTAGTTGACATTGTATTTGTGGCAAGGCCACCTTCATAATTTTCATACATGTCACTCTTGACTCATTGCATATCCTGGTACACCGCCAGAGGCATTCATATAGAGTCATATCTTGTTCTAGCTTTGAGTTGTAATTCTTGAGTTGTAAATCCATAAAAGTGTGATGATCTTCATTGTTAGAGCATTGTCTCGGTGAGGAAAGGATGATGAAGACTATGATTCCCCCACAAGTCGGGATGAGACTTTGGACTTTACAAAAAGAAAAAAAAAGGGAAAGGCCAAAAAGAAAGGAAAAAGAGAAAGGCCAAAGAAAAAAAAGAAAAAAAACAAAAAAAGAAGAAAAATAAAATGAGAGAAAAAGAGAGAAGGGACAATGCTACTATCTCTTTTTCCACACTTGTGCTTCAAAGTAGCACCATGATCTTCATGATAGAGAGTCTCCTATGTTGTCACTTTCATATACTAGTGGGAATTTTTCATTACAGAACTTGGCTTGTATATTCCAATGATGGGCTTCCTCAAAATGCCCTAGGTCTTCGTGAGCAAGCGAGTTGGATGCAGACCCACTTAGTTCTTTTTGTTGAGCTTTCATATATTTATAGCTCTAGTGCATCCGTTGCATGGAAATCCCTACTCACTCACATCGATATCTATTGATGGGCATCTCCATAGCCCGTTGATACGCATAGTTGATGTGAGATTATCTTCTCCCTCTTTTTGTCCTCACAACCACCATCTTTTACCACCTAAGTGCTATGTCCATGACTTACGCTCATGTATTGCGTAAGAGTTGAAAAAGCTGAAGCGCGTTAAAAAGTATGAAACAATTGCTCGGCTCATCATCGGGTTGTGCAGGATGGGAGTATTTTGTGTAATGAAAATGAAGCATGGCCTAACTATATGATTTTGTAGGGATAAGCTTTCTTTGGCTATGCTATTTTGATAAGGACATGATTATTTGTTAGTATGCTTTGAAGCATTATTATTTTTATGTTTTATAAGCTTTTATCTTGAATCATTTGGATTTGAACATTCATGCCACAATAAAGAAAATCACATTGAGAATTATGCTAGGTAGCATTCCACATCAAAAATTCGGTTTTTATCATTTACTTACTCGACGACGAGCAGGAATTAAGCTTGGGGATGCTTGATACGTCTCCAATGTATCTATAATTTTTTATTGTTCCATGCTATTATATTACCCCTTTTTGGATGTTTATGGGCTTTATTTTACACATTTATATCATTTTTGGGACTAACCTATTAACCGGAGGCCCAGCCCATATTGTTGTTTTATTGCCTGTTTCAGTATTTTGAAGAAAAGGAATATCAAACGGAGTCCAAACGGAATGAAACCTTTGGAAAAGCTATTTTTGGAACAGAACCAATCCCAGGAACTTGGAGTGCAAGCCATGGGATAATCGACGAGGCCACGAGACAGGGGGGCGCACCCACCCCCCTAGGCGCGCCCTACCCTCTCGTGGGTCCCTCGAGGCTCCCCCGACCAACTTCTTTCGCCTATATATTCCCTTATACCCTAAAAACATCGAATATCAAGATAGATCGGGAGTTTCGCCGCCGCAAGCCTCTGTAGCCACCAAAAACCTCTCGGGAGCCTGTTCCGGCACCCTGTCGGAGGGGGAACCCATCACCGGTTGCCATCTTCATCATCCCAGCGCTCTCCATGACGAGGAGGGAGTAGTTCACCATCGGGGCAGAGGGTATGTACCAGTAGCTATGTGTTTGATCTCTCTCTCTCTCTCTCGTGTTCTCTCTATGGACGATCTTGATGTATCACGAGCTTTGTTATTATAGTTGGATCTTATGATGTTTCTCCCCTCTAGTCTCTTGTAATGGATTGAGTTTTCCCTTTGAAGTTATCTTATCGGATTGAGTCTTTAAGGATTTGAGAACACTTGATGTATGTCTTGCCGTGCTTATCTGTGGTGACAATGGGATATCATGTGCCACTTGATATATGTTCTGGTGACCAACTTGTGGGTTCCGCCCATGAACCTATGCATAGGGGGTTGGCACACGTTTTCGTATTGACTCTCCGGTAGAAACTTTGGGGCACTCTTTGAAGTACTTTGTGTTGGTTGAATAGATGAATCTGAGATTGTGTGATGCATATCGTATAATCATGCCCACGGATACTTTAGGTGACAATGGAGTATCTAGATGACATTAGGGTTTTGGTTGATTTGTGTCTTAAGGTGTTATTCTAATATGAACTCTATGATAGATTGAGCGGAAAGAATAGCTTCATGTTATTTTACTACGAACTCTTGAATATATAGAACGGAAAGGATAACTTTGAGGTGGTTTAGTACCCTACCATAATCTCTTCGTTTGTTCTCCGCTATTAGTGTCTTTGGAGTGAGACTTTGTTGCATGTTGAGGGATTGTTATATGATCTATCTATGTTATTATTATTGAGAGAACTTGCACTAGTGAAAGTATGAACCTTAGGCCTTGTTTCCTACCATTGCAATACCGTTTACGCTCACTTTTATCATTAGTTACCTTGCTGTTTTTATATTTTCAGATTACAAAAACCTGTATCTACCATCCATATTGCACTTGTATCACCATGTCTTAGCCGAACTAGTGCACATATACAATTTACCATTGTATTGGGTGTCTTGGGGACACAAGATACTCTTTGTTATTTGGTTGCAGGGTTGTTTGAGATAGACCATCTTCATCCTATGCCTCTCACGGATTGATAAAACTTAGGTCATCCAGTTGAGGGAAATTTGCTACTGTCCTACAAACCTGTGCACTTGCAGGCCCAACAATGTTTACAAGAAGAAGGTTGTGTAGTAGACATCATAGAACCACTCCTGCTGCCATATCTTCATAGTTTCCACAAAAGCCCCTTTGGGCCAGGTGACATTGGGTAGCTTGCTCACTGTCGGTGTCAAAACCGGCGGATCTCGGGTAGGGGGTCCCGGACTGTGCGTCTAGGCGGATGGTAACAGGAGACAAGGGACACGATGTTTTACCCAGGTTCGGGCCCTCTTGATGGAGGTAAAACCCTACGTCCTGCTTGATTAATATTGATGATGTGTGTTACGAGAGTGGATCTACCACGAGATCAAGGAGGCTAAGCCCTAGAAGCTAGCCTATTGTATGATTGTTGTTCGTCCTATGGACTACAGCCATCCGGTTTATATAGACACCGGAGAGGTCTAGGGTTACACAAAGTCGGTTACAAAGGTAGGAGATCTACATATCCGTATCGCCAAGCTTGCCTTCCACGCCAAGGAAAGTCCCATCCGGACACGGGACGAAGTCTTCAATCTTGTATCTTCATAGTCTTGGAGTCCGGCCGATGATGATAGTTCGGCTATCCGGACACCCCCTAGTTCGGAACTCCCTCACTCACCATTGCGCCTCCACA
>NC_041387.1:463209738-463226453 GCF_002162155.2 Triticum dicoccoides | reverse complement strand
AACGATAAACGTCGAGATGTGGAGGAATGAGTTTGGGGCTAGATCAATGAAATCTAGCCCGTAATAGAACATGAGGCCGCGGAAAAAAGGGTGAAGTGGAAACCCTAGTCCGCGGAGGAAGTGGGGGATAAATACCACCCTTTCATCGGGCTCCTGGGTGGGGATGACTTGCTTCTTGGCAGGGATCCTGTATGTGATGTCCGTACTTAGGTACCCCCAACCTGGAGCTCCTTGATGTCCTTCTCCCTCGTGGAGGAGGCCACCCACTTGCCCTGAAAGCCAGATCCGGACATGACCGGAGAGGTTGGTGGCAGTGGGAGGTTTGGAGGCTCGGGCGCCAGAGCTCGGAGATAGGGAGGCAGAGGAAGGAAGAAGGCGTGGGATAGAAAAGATGAATCTTTACCCGTTTATATAAGCCATGAATACCGAGCGCCCGCCCCCTAGCCTTAAAACCTCGTATGTTCCCGATGTGGGTATGCACTGCAATCGATTGGATTACCCAAATATCATAGATATGCAATCTCGTATTAAGTGGGCTCATCTCTGTTTTGACGGGACGTGCCAATGAGGCCTGGCCTCGAAACACGGAATGCGGGGTGTGAAAATGGTTCAAAATACCGAAAGGTCAAGTCTGACGCTTCGCGTGAAAAGTTGTCAGCAAAAGAAACTATTCTCATTTTTTATATATCCTGCCTTCACGGCTAAGGGTTGTGTTTATTGCGAAAATTCGGATATAATTCTTTTATAGAGGAAAGCCGATGTGTGTTCTTTAAGGAACCCATCTTGCAATGCAGAAGACAATTTGAGCGCCGAATATATCATCATTGAACACTGGTTCAGGGGCTACTGTGGGAGTCCTTCATTAGGGGGTCCTCGGGCGTCCGGTCTACTGATGTGGGCCGGACTGATGGGCTGTCAAGATACAATACAGAAGATTATCTCTCGTGTGTGGTGGGGACTCTCACATGCGTGGATGGCAAGTATAGGTGTCCGGATATATTGTTCCTTTCTGTAAAACTGACTCTAAACAAACCCTAAACCCCTCCCGTGTCTATATAAACTGGAGGGTTTGATCGGAGGCAAGATCATAACATTCCTAGGCTAGCTATCTAGGGTTAGCCGAATCGATCTCGTGGTAGATCAACTCTTGTAACCCCTATATCTTCGAACATAATCAAGCAGGAGTAGGGTTTTACCTCCATTAAGAGGGCCGAAACCTGGGTAAACATTGTGTCCCTTCTCCATTGTTACTATTGATCCTTAGACGCACAAGTTGGGCCCCCCTACCCGAGATCTGCTGGTTTTGACACCGACACTAGGGCTTAGCGGTAGTAGGGGAAGGGGCCGGCAAGATGCGCAGTAGGGGAATGTTGTTTACTTGGAATTATTGATGGATCATTCCTCAGCACGACCATTGCGCGTGCACAAAATACCCGGCAATCACTCTTTTTTCATTAAAACACTGATAAAAAATACAGATCATACAGGGTACAAGCATGGGTAGAGGTTTACATAATTTGAACTAAAAGCTGGCAAATGCCTACACGTTTTAGATTGAAAAAATATAAGTGCCCCGTAATGCCTTTCTTGTCCCTCTCCTCCCAGGAACTAGAGTAGGAGGTGAAGAGGGCAAAAAGGTGCGCCTGGGCAGAAGCTCAGCTTGACCTCGTTAGGGCCCGCGGGACGCAGCCTGACAAGATCGGGAGTGGCAGGGCAAAGGAGACGGACGAAGAGAGCGGCTAGGCGATGCCCTGGTCACCACCGCAAGGACCAGCAGAACATGGCAGGCGGGACACCGGCAGGGAAGAGGAAGCCGGATTCGACGGGGAAGCCCGCCGAGGCCCAACTGGAAGACTATTAAGGCATCCACACCCAACACCAACGGCAAATTGCTCTGCCGGCACTACAAAAAAAGACACATCCGTGTCATTTTGGGCTGAACAATTTTTTTTCTTTTGTCATGATTATGACACTTATGACTATAATTGTGACAAAAGCACATATCCTCATAAATGTGGTGGGCTCCTACGTCTTCGACAAAAAATCATGACAAAAATGGATTTTTCGTCCTGGACGGGTCAGGGACGCACCTGCATGACATTCTTTGGTCCATCCATGACGGAAAAATCATGGTAGAAGCGAGGGCAAGGAAATTTCGGGGGCCCAGTTATGGTGGGTGGTTGGGGCCGAGCGATGCACGCGAGGTTTGCGCGTTTCTATCGTACATGTACTTGCGCGTGTGCGAGGCGTTGGGCTCTAACTGAACCCAAGCAAGGCGTTCACTTACTGAACCCGAGCGCTTGCACTGCGAGCTAAGTTACTGAACCCGAGTGATTGATCCCTTGGCTGTTAACTGAATCTGAGCGATTCCTTTGTTATTGTTGCTAACTAAACCCGAGCAATCAATCCATCGGTCGTTGCCGCTTCTCCTGCTTACTGAAGCCGATCGAACCTGCTGCCTCATGACGAATAGTGAATGTGGTTGAAAGAGTCGAGACATGGTTGGGGTTGGATGAACAGTTCCTAGTGGGGGTTGGATGAACAGCCCCCGTGGTAGTAGGCGGTTGCCGCTGGATGAACATGACCCCGAGAGGAGGTCGCCATAGCCGAGCTGGTTGGGGGTGGATAACAGGACCCCGTGGAGGACTGGTTGAACAGTAGATGGTGGAGGGCTGGATGAACAGGAACTAGTGTAGGTAGGAGGAAGACGCACTGGATGAACAATGCAGGTGGAGGCTGATGGAAGTTGATGATGGGTGAATAGTAGCCCATGGAGTCCCATTTTGTGGTACGCCACACCCCTCCCGATGAACAGGATGCCCGTACTGCTCCAACATAAGTCTGTTTCCTCCGTTTTGCGGTACACCAGACCCCTCTCGATGAACAGGATCCTGTTTCGACCGTAACTAGTCGGGCAAAAGGTCGTTTCCTCTGCTTTGTTGTACACCAGACCCTTCCTGATGAACAGGACCCCGTTTTGACCATACGCGCTCGAGTAAAAGGCCGTTTCCCTCTATTTTGCGGTACGCCACACCCCGTTTTGGCTATTTCGTCCAAGCTGGTTGGCTCCCGATGAACAAGACACAGTTTCTCCATTCCGACCCCGCCGGTTGGCTGCCGATGAACTCGACGTGGTTGCTGCCATCTCCATATGTACGAGACTGCATGGCCGCACGTATGCGCGACTATGCGCTCGAGACCTTGCTCGTATGTACGTACGTGCCCGTAGTTTTTGTAGCGTGACTGTATGTATGATATGTGTTGCTCCTTACTCGGCCACGGTTCATCGTTGCAGAGATACCGATTGTCCTCTATGTACGTACAAGTTCGCGAACAAACAGATAACACTACGTATGCTTCCACCGGGTGGGTCCTAGCTGTTAGGGGTCATCAACTTGGCACTTCCTTGTGTGCAAAGATATAGCTGGCGGGTCCCGGCTGTCAGGGGCGGAATAATTTTTTTCCCATAATAAGGAGGCACTTCCTTGCGTGCAAAGATGTTGTTGGTGGGTCCCAGCTGTCATTGGCAGGAATAAGGAGGCACTTCCTTCCTTACGAAGATATACATGGTGGGTCCTAGCTTTCAGGGGAGGATTAAATTTATTTTCACATAATAAGGAGACGGTTGCATGTGTGCATCCATGCACCTGGTGCGTTCCTACTGCCAGCCTCTCCACGTAAAGTCCTCTTCCGATGACTCTCATTTGTTGACCATGCCACACCGAGTGCACCAAGGCGGTGGACAACGGCGAGGCCTAGGAAGGGAATGACATGGAGTTGGGGAAGACTACACAGTTGTTTCCCACGCTGATGGGAGTACGGGGGTTTAATGGTTTGTCTGCCATCGCCGGAGGATAACAGGAGGTGTGGGTAAGTAGATTAATGGCCAAGCCAACGATGGGAGTAGGGAGGAGCGGTGAGGCCTGCGCGGCAGCACAGCTGGCCATGGGAGGCAGGAGCAGGCGGTACGACCGGCGCTGGTTTGGGCGGCTAGTGCGGAAGAACAGAGGTTGAAGAAGCAGCTTGGACATTGGATTAAAATCCTACTGTCACTATAGCTAGAATCATTTATTATTGACTAAGTTGACACAGCCCTACGTCTGCGTTAACTTAGTAGGCCCACAAGTCAAACTCCAAATAAGGTGGGTTCTAGCAAGTAGGGAGAGGAATCATTTGTTTTGCCTGTAATAAGGAGGCAATTCCTTGCGTGCGGCCGTGGACCCAGCTATCAGCCTCTCCACGTATAGTCCTCTTTCGATGGAAGTCGTTCCTAGACCACATTGACCACGCCGCGCCGAGAGCACAAGGCGGCACTACAAAAAAGAGACACATCCGTGACATTTTGGGCCGAACAAATGTTTTTTCTGTCATACATATGACACTTCTATGACGATAATTGTGACAAAACCCGGTATCATCATAGATGTGGTGGGCTCCTACTTCTATGACAAAAAATCATGACAGAAAATGGGCTTTTCGTCCTGGGCGGGCCGGAGACGCAGCTGCATGACATTCTTTGGGCCGTTGTCGGAGTAATGGGCCACAGGTAGGTTAACCCGAGCCCCAGAACCTTTCAAGACATTGGGACAAGTAGCGCCGCTCATGCCGAGTCCCAGGGACAACTCCTAGATATGTCGAGTCCCAGGGACGACTCCAAGATAAGCCGAGTCCCAGACGGCGACTCCATGATAAGCTGACTCATGGGCGGCGACTTCTAGAGAGGCCGGCTATAGAGAGTCGGCCCGCGACTCCACCCTCGTCTCGAAAGGCGAGGCAGGGTACGGCCACGACATGGCCTTCCCCCCTGCTTACAAGGGGCTAGCATGGCTACAGTAAGCCGTATCACTGAAGATCTCTGGCGTGGCGCAACACTGTTGCCATGCCTACCCTGACCTCAGCCACAGTGGGCGGCGCACTGTGCCCACGACGCCTGCCTGTACGACCTAAGGACGGCGGGTCCGCCTGTCAGCGGGCAGACAGAAGACGGCACGAGCGCCCTGGAGACAGACCCGTGGGAGTCGGCCCCCTGGAGTCGGCCGACCCCTCCTACGGGCCCCGCACACCATTAACCAGACAAGATGGGGAATGGCGACAGTGAACGCATGCCAGACGGCGGCGCTGTTGCCATGACCACATGACCAAGCCAGCGTCATCAGGAGTACCGCTACAGTATCAGGCCTGTCCGCGAGGCCCGCCAGTCGGCGGGCCCCAGTAGTTGGCAGAGAGGACGATGGCATGAGAGACAGACGGCTAGGACCCGCGCCCAGCCAGATTACCATTGTACCCCTGGGGGGTAGGCCTACATAAACCCCCCAGGAAGCCCATTCAAAGGGTTCGGACCCAGATAGAGATAGACCTTAGAGCATAGGAAGGGGAGAGCTAGCCTGCCCTCTTCTACCTCCAGAAACAGCTCCAGGAGCACGACTGTACCCACTTTGCCATAGTGACCATGCGGAAACCCCGCAGAGCAGCAGTAGGGGTGTTATCTCCTCGGAGATTCCTGAAGCTGGGTAAGTTCCGCCAGCGTGCATGTCTTCGCCTCATCCCGCTTCCGGGCACCGGCGACGTTCTACTCGCTCCCACCATGATAAGCCATCCTTTGGCATATGTCGTACCCAACCCCCGACATTTGGCGCCCATCGTGGGGCGAGGTGCACCGTCGTCCGGAGACCTGCTCTAGACAGGAACCCTTTTCCTCCCTAGCGAGCGCAGCCAGCCCGGCACGCCATATGGAGTTTGCGCCGAAGCGCTGCACGGCGCTGAGATCGCCTGCGCGGCCAGCTGCCTCGCCGAGCTTATCGGCAAGGTTCGCCTCTCCGATGAGCCTGCGTCTGACGCAGGCACGAGCGGCCCCGAGAGCCTCATCGCGGGTCTTCTCGACCAACTCCATGTCGCCAGCGAGCCTGCCGTGGACCTGGAGTCCATAGGATCCACCGACCCGATGCTGGTCGACTCCGACACCGCATCGCTCGACGTGTTTCCCACCAACGTGGTGGTCTACACGAGCCGCTCCCTTGCGCGGGGAGCGGCGGAAGCACCGTCACGGAAGTTCTCGTCCTCGATCACGGCAAGCGTTCCGGTGAGGGAGCTCATGACCCACTCGACGCAGCCCTACGAGACCTAACCGCGCCGATTCCGGGAAACACTAACGGCGAGACGCTGGAGGCACGCCGCCTTCAGCTCATCGAGGGCGCAAGGAAGTTGGCACGCATGAGGCGCTTGTCAGAAGCCTACCAGCGCGAGATGGATCGCGCCGTGGGTGGCTCGCCGGCTCCGACTGGGCCTAGCCGCCTAGGCGCGGTCCGGCAACGCGGTGCGGCAATCGCCAATCTGTTCGGGGCTAATCGCCCTATGTATGCCACGCCAGCGGAAAACATCCGCGCCGCCCAGGCGGCGACGGATGAGCTCGACAACTTCGAGGGCGAAGAGCACCGCCTAATGACGGAGCGAGTTCAGCAGCTCCTCGACGCGGCTGTCGTGCAGAACGAAGCCGGCTACCGCACGGAGGCGCCGCGGCGACAAAACGACGACCCGCCACGCCGCCGAGATCAAGGCACGACGTCTCGGACGCCGATTGGTGGGGTCCATGGAAAGAAAGACAAGGAGCCGGCTGTCAGCCACAGTCGGACTCGCGTCACCATCGAGCGCGACCAAGACGGCCGCCCCAAGGCGGTGGAATGGTGGGACGACTATCTGCCTCCCCCTCCTCGCAGAGAAAAGCGAGTCTCCCCGCCGCCCGTGGAACATCCGACTCTCGGGGACCGTCTTGGCCGCTGAGAGGGAGTCGGAGAGAACGATGCCCGCCACCGGATCGACCGACTCCACTGATCCCTGGCGCTGGAAGAAGAAGACGAGTTGGGTCCTCCCTGTTTTGGACCCCGCATCTGAGATGAGCCCTTCCCCAAAGGGTTCACGCTCCCCCGAGACACACCCAAATATACCGGCACCGTGAAGCCGGAGGACTGGCTGATCGATTACTCCACAGCCGTCAATATAGCGAACGGCAATAAGCGTGTTGCCGTAAGATATGTCCCGCTCATGCTCGAGGGCTCGGCTCAGACATGGTTGAACAGTCTAAAGCCTCGCAGCATCAACAGCTAGGTCGACTTCACCGAGGCCTTCGTCCGCAACTTCACGAGCACATACAAGCGACCTCCCAAGCCTCGCCAACTCTCCTTGTGCGTGCAAGGTCCCGACGAGTCCACTCGCGACTACCTCACGCGCTAGGGCGAGCTATGGAACTCCTGCGAGGGCGTGCATGAGGTGCAGGCTATCAAGTACTTTACTACCGGGTGTAGAGAAGGCACCCTCCTCAAGCACAAGCTGTTCTACGACGAGCCGGAGACTCTCGATGAGCTGTTGATCACAGCACACAAGTACGCCACGGCCGACTCCTCCATGAAGGCGGAGATTCAAGTAAGCGCGACTGGCAAAGTCGCCCCTCAGGCTCTGAGAACTCCGGCCGCGGACACCAGTCGGCGGCAACAGCAGAACGATCACAAGCGCAAGGCCCCGCAGTCGGCTTCCAACAGCCGACAAGTGGCGACAGTCGAGACCAATAGCCGGAGGAACCGCCTCCAGCGAAGCGGCAAAAGGGCAGCAAGTCCAACTAGTTGCCGGCTTTCTCCTACGAGCAGACCCTGGATGGCCCCTGCAAGTTCCACAGCTGCGTGAAGCCGTCAAACCACACCACCTGGAAATGCCACTGGCTGACCAGAATCGCCAAGGGAGATGGCCTACTCCCTCCCCCGCCTGCTGGGCCGCCTCCTCCACCACCGCCCCAGCAGCCAGCTGTCAGGCCAGTCGGTGCGATACAAGACGAGTTCCCAAATGAGCACGGAGCCTATGTAGTGTTCACCAGTGTGGCTGACGATCGACGCAGCTGGCGCCAGCAGCAGAAAGAAGTGAATGCAGTCGTGTCAAGCACTCCAGAGTTCATGCACTGGTCCGAAAGGCCCATCAGCTAGAGCAGATCCGATCACCCAGAGGTGATGCCGAGTCTAGGCTCCTACGCCCTGGTCTTAGGCGCCACACTCGCCACAGATAGGCAGGCCGCTCGCTTCTCGCGAGTGCTGATAGACGGAGGCAGCAGTATCAACATCCTGTACAAGGATACGATGGAGAAATTAGGAATCAAGCGAAGACAGCTTCAGAGCAGCCGGACTGTGTTCCACGACATTGTTCCCGGCCTTTCCTGCTCACCAATCGGCAAGATTCTGATAGACGTCCTCTTTGGGGACAAAGATCATTTCTGCCGAGAGCCAATTTGGTTTGAAGTGGTGGACCTTGAAAGCCCGTACCATGCGTTGCTTGGCCGACCTGCTTTGGCCTAGTTCATGGCAGTCCCCCACTATGCTTACCTCAAGATGAAGATGCCAAGTTCCAAGGGAATTCTGACCGTGGCCGGCGACTACAGAAAGTCGTCCGCTTGCACGGCCGAAAGCAGTCGGCTGACCGAGTCCTTGGTGATCGCGGCTGAGAAGCGGCTTCTCGACCGGGTTGTGGCGATGGACGGCAAGCAGCCCGAGATGTCACCCGACCCCAAGGAGTCGGAAGCAGAAGGATCATTCAAGCCGGCCAGAGAAACGAAGAAGAACCTTTGGACCCGAAGCACCCAGAGAGGTACGCTGTCATGGGCACAAACCTTGACAGCAAATAGGAAGGCGAGCTCGTCGATTTCCTCCATGAGAATTGAGACATCTTCGCATGGTCCCCTAAAGACATGCCTGGTGTACCGACGGAATTCGCCGAGCACAAATTACATGTCCGGTCTGATGTGAAGCCTGTCAGGAAGCCCTTGCGCCGCCTATCAGAAGAGAAGAGAAGAGTTGTTGGAGAAGAAATAGCCCGGCTCCTGGCAGCCGGCTTCATTATGGAAGTGTTTTTTCTAGAGTGGCTAGCAAACCCATTGCTAGTGCTGAAGAAGAACAAGCAGTGGCGGATGTGTATTGACTACACAAGCCTCAATAAAGCCTGTCCCAAGGACCCATTTGCTCTGCCAAGAATTGATCAGGTGATAGACTCCACAGCCGGATGCGAGCTGTTGAGTTTTTTGGATGCATATTCTGGATATCACCAGATCAAGCTGAACCCGGCTGACAGACTGAAGACCGCCTTCATCACGCCGTTTGGAGCCTTCTGCTACCTGACCATGACGTTCAGCTTGAGGAATGCCGGCGCCACCTTTCAGCGTTGCATGCAAAAGTGCCTCCTCAAGCAACTTGGCAGAAATGCCCACGTCTACGAAGATGACATGGTGGTGAAGACGGAAAAGCATGGAACTCTGTTGGAAGACCTCAAGGAAACCTTTGAGAACCTGCGCTGATTCCAGATCAAGCTCAACCCTGAGAAGTGCATTTTCGGAGTACCAGCCGGCCAGCTCCTTGGTTTCCTGGTCTCCGAACGCGGCATAGAGTGCAACCCTGTGAAGATCAAGGCCATCGAGAGGATGGAAGCACCCAGACGACTGTTAGATGTGCAGAAGTTCACTGGCTGTTTGGCGTCCATCAGCCGATTCATCAGTCGGCTGGGCAAGAAGGCTCTCCCCTTGTATCAGCTCATGAAGAAGACAACCTTTTTTGAATGGACTCCCAAGGCAGACGAGGCCTTTCTCCAACTGAAGAAAATGTTGACTACTCCCCCTGTGCTGGCGGCTCCGACTCCCAAAGAGCCCATGCTCCTATACATTGCCGCTACCAGCCGGGTAGTCAGCACAGTCATTGTAGTCGAGCGCAAGGAGGAAGGCAAGGCGCTACCTGTCCAGAGACCGGTATATTACCTGAGCGAGGTACTGTCGGCCTCCAAGCAGAACTATCCCCATTACCAGAAGATGTGCTACGGCATGCATTTTGCCGCCAAGAAATTGAAGCCTTACTTCCAGGAGCATCCAATCACTGTGGTCTGCACAGCCCCACTAGCCGAGATCATCGGAAGCCGAGATGCTTCTGGCCGAGTGGCCAAATGGGCCATCGACCTGGCTCCCTACACCATCTACTACCAGCCCCGCACCGCAATCAAGTCGCAAGCACTGGCTGATTTCCTCGTTGACTGGGCCGAAACCCAGTATCTGCCACCAACGCCCGACTCTACCCATTGGCGGATGCACTTCGATGGCTCCAAGATGCGCACCGGCTTGGGAGCCGGTGTCGTCCTCACTTCCCCCAAGGGCGACAAGCTCAGATACGCGCTGCAGATCCATTTTGCCGCCTCCAACAACGTGGCCGAGTGCAAAGCGCTCATTCACGGGCTCCAACTTGCCAAAGAACTCGGCATTCGCCGGATCCTGTGTTATGGCGACTCTGACTTGGTGGTCCAGCAATCATCTGGCGATTGGGACGCCAAGGACGCAAACATGGCAAGCTACCGCTTCCTTGTGCAGCAACTCAGCGGATACTTCGAGGGGTATGAGTTCCTCCATGTGCTAAGGAACGACAACGACCAAGCAGACGCCTTGGCACGAATCGGCTCCACCCGCCAAGCAATACCATTCGGCATCGCCCTTCGGCGCCTCCTCAAGCCGTCCATCAAGCCTTCACCAGAGTCAGACTCAATCTTTGTGCCGGCTCCACCCGAAGAAGTCAGATCCGACTCAAAGAATGCTGCAGTCAAAGCCGGATCGGGGACTTCAGAACCCGGCCCGGGGACTACGGTGACAAGACCAAAGACTCCAGAACTCGGCCCGGGGACTGCTCCAGTCGGCCCAGGGACTTCGTCAAGTCAGCAAGCGGCTGCGGACTCCAACCCGCCGCCTCCCAGCCCAGCCGCCCTTGTCCAAGTCGCACTAGTGGTAGTTGAAGAAATAGCAGCACCCTCATGGGCCCAGCCCATCCTCAAGTCCCTAGTAAACAGAGAGCTGCCAACTGATGAAATCTTGGCTCGGCAAGTGCAACGCCGAGCAGCAGCTTATACCATAGTCAACAAAGAGCTGGTCAGGTGCAGTGTCACTGGGGTCTACCAGCGCTGCGTCGAGCCAGAGCAAGGCCAAGCAATACTCAGAGACATTCACGAAGGCGAGTGCGGCCACCATGCGGCCTCAAGAGCACTCGTCGCCAAAGCCTTCCGGCACGGTTTCTTCTTGCTAACTGCCCTGGAAGAGGCCAAAGAGTTAGTCCAAAAATGCAAGGGCTGCCAGATGTTCCGTTCCAAGCCACTTCAGCTACCTTCCGCACTCAAGACTATCCCCATCGCCTGGCCCTTTGCAGTCTGGGGCTTGGACATGGTGGGACCATTCAAGACGGCACGAGGTGGCTTGACTCATCTACTTGTCGCAGTGGACAAGTTCACCAAGTGGATAGAAGGGAAACCCATCAAGAAGTTGAATGGTCCGACTGCAGTGACTTTCATCGCCGACATCACGACTCGGTACGGCATCCCGCACAGCATCATCACCGACAATGGCACAAATTTTGCCAAAGGCGCCTTGGCCCGTTTCTGTGCGACGGAAGGCATCCGACTGGACTTAGCGTCCGTTGCCCATCCGCAGTCAAACGGCCAGGTGGAGCGAGCAAACGGCCTCATCTTATCCGGCATCAAGCCTAGACTGGTCGTGCCGCTGGAGCGATCGGCCGGCTGCTGGCTTGAGGAGCTGCCGGCCGTCCTCTGGAGTCTGCGCACGACTCCAAACAAGTCAACCGGCTTCACACCTTTCTTCCTCGTCTACGGCGCCGAGGCTGTCATCCCGACGGATATAGAGTTTGACTCCCCGCGAGTCACTATGTACACCGAGGAAGAAGTAGAAGAAGCACGTCAAGACGGCGTCGATCTGCTGGAAGAGGGCTGGCTGTTGGCACTCAACCGGTCTAGCGTCTACCAGCAGAGACTACGCCGATACTACAACAGGAAGGTCAGGCCAAGATCTTTCCAAGAGGGCGACCTTGTGCTCCGACCGATCCAGCGAACAGCCGGCCAGCACAAGCTGTCGGCACCTTGGGAGGGCCCCTTCATTGTCAGCAAGGTGCTAGGAAACGACTCCTACTACCTAATCGATGCTTAGAAGCCCTGAGCGCGCAAAAGGGACGACTCCGGCAAAGAGACAGAAAGCCCGTGGAATACAAATCTTCTCCGAAGATTACAGTTGAAGCAGTATGTATCATGCTACACTTTGTATTAAAGTACCAAGACTTTGGGCCCCCCGAGACGAGCTCGGGGACTGCCTTCTTTTGTTATCTGTATGATAAGAATTATGCCTTCGAGTATATTACTCTTTGGTAATGCCGCTTGGCACCGGGCCCGACTAGTCGGCCCGGGGACTCGCCGCCTCGCGCTATGAGGAGCTTCCCGCACTCAGACAAGTAGTGTGCGGTGCCTAATCGTCTCCTGACAAAGCCGCAGCTCGCAGAGCGACTATTTGGTGGGCAGGAGTGAGGAAGAATGGGCGCCCACACGAAAAATGGCTAAGGACCCAAAGCACGAACATAGCGTAAGACGGCCTCCAGCATCTCTGAAGCAAAAGCCGACTCATGAGTAGTCGGCTTGCCACTTTCTACTAGCCTCTATTAAGGACAACCGACTCTTTAGTAGTCGGCTTGCCGCCTTCTATCCAACTTGTTAAAGAGACTCTAAGATGGCCGAGTACTTGCCTTCCCAAAGTAGCCAAGCATTTGACCCAGCGGCATTCCGCAGAGCGGTTGTCCGTCTGGCAAGGCGGCAACTAAGGGAAGGCGGCAAAGGGAAAAGCCAAAAGAGCAATGAGCAAGGAAAGATAGAACTCGAATTAATATTTACATAGCATAGGCCCTTGGCCGAATCTTCGAACAGAAGTTCAAATTACACCCCGCGGGTGGAATTGTGCAAATTAACAAGTTCCTTAAAGACTTTCTAGAGCAGACAAAATAAAGCCAGAAGGCAGCCTAGGGAGCAGCAGACGGGTTCAGAGGGTTGGAGGAGACGGCAGTGTCAGGCGCTGGGGCGGCCGGCTGGGCAGTCTCGGCTTGATCGCCACCAGCGGCAGCCGGCCCGGTCGGACGCGGCTCGTTGCTGGAGGCGCGGTCGAGTTGAGGCTGGTCGCCCGCTCCGACTTCTGGCGCCTCCGTCTCACCTTCGTCCTCCGCCTAGCCTTCCTCCTCGGTGCTGGAGTCAATCACCTCCGCAGAGTCCTCGCCGAAGTCCGGGTTCATCCCGAACCACTCTGGCGGCACCTCCTCGCCGCCTGCAGCCCGCTCGGGGACGAAGACACTGGTGTCCGTGTAGTCGGCAATCGCCACCGCACGCTCGACAAGGGCACCCTCCACTGCCACCAGCTCTACCTGGGCCTCTGACCGGAGCGCGGCCAGCCAGTCCAGGTCCAGCCCCGGATACCACGCCTTGACGAATTCCAAGGCCCGGCGCGCTCCGGCCCAGGCCGAGGAACCCTTCCAAGCTTCAAGATGGCCAGCTGCGACCTCCAGCCAGTCGGCGGTCCGATTGGCGGTGCGCAGGGCCGGCATGTCTGGCCACAGAGCGGCAACCGCCTGGGCGCCGGCATGCTGAAGCCGGCGCATCAGCCGATGGGCCGGACGAAGACGGGCCTCGATGCTTAGAAGCTTGCCCTCCGCACCTCGCGATCAGCCTCGATGGCCTAAGTGACTGCCTACGAGTGGCCAGGGAAGAAGTCTGCCAAGACAGAAAAGAAGTAAGTCGAAAAAATCAGGAGTCAGCCCGACCTATATTCGGAAGCTCGAAGAAAGAAAGGAAGAAAAGAAACTCACCGTCGATGATGTCCTCGATCTCATGGAAGCCGGAGGTCAGCATCGCCTCCTTGTCAGTCCAGGAGGAGAGCTCGCTCTCGAACTCGGCCAGGAGAGCAGCCTCCTTCTCGGCCTTGTCCTGCGCCTTCTTGAGCAGCTCCTTCTGCTCGGCCAGCTGCGCAGCCAGTAGGTCGCGCTCTGTGGCAAGCTTGCTGCACTCCTCCCCCTTGGCGCACAAAACGGTGTTGGCCTCACCCAGCTGCTGCTGAAGAGTGGCGTTGCCATATGAAAAAGAAAAAAATAGAAAGAGACGTTAAGTCATCAGCAAAGAAGGTCGCCGAGAAGATCCGGCCCGACTACTCAGCAGTCGGCCCGAATCTCGGGGACTACAGCCCGCGGGTGCGCCAGCGCGCCCCCGCGAAAAAGAAGAAGGACTCACTCCGGCTCTCTGACAAGTCGGCAGCCCGCCTGCCTAGCTCCTCAACATTGCGGTTGAAGGCGGTAGCGCGGAGGTTGTGATACTCTTGTAATAAGTATTTCAGACAAAGTTAAATATTTGGAACTCGCCAGAGGGAGTTCCGAAACGCCTGCTCAGCAGCCGGCACGAAACTCGGGGACTACACCGAGTGGGTGCGCTGCCGCGCCCCCATAGAGAAGAGCAAGAAAAACAAGAATCAAAAGAGGAAGACGAACTCGGACGGCCGTTCGCGCTGCCAGATGCGCCCTGGTGCAGTTTTGAAGGGCGTCGCCTTCAGCTCGCAGCTTCGCCTGGACGTCCAGAAGCGCTTGGTTTAGCGGCCCTGTGCCGCCTCCGCGCAACCACCCAACGGGCGTGGCGCTCGTCGCCTCGGCGTCTGGGATTGCCGAGCTGGCGGTGCCGGTCTCCTGGGGACGGGGCGCCGAGGTCGCCCTCTCAAGACGGCGGCCCACTGGCGAGGCGACTTGGAGAAGCAGCCTCACCTTGGACTCGTCCGCAGTCGGCGGCACCGGCGGGCCCGTCGGCTGTTCTCCACGCATGCTCCCAGATGGCGGTGGAGGCGGCAGTGGTGGCACGAGCATGTCCGACATGGAGGCCTCGCCACTTTCCTTCTCCACGATGGGGTTCTCGGCGCAGGCTTCCCCAGTCTGCCCCGTGAACTCCGGGGGCGGCGGTGCGGAGGACAGCAGGGTGACGAACAATGCCGACTGGCGGCGCGCGGCCTCCTCGGCTTGCCGCCTTGCTGCAACGACGGCTTCGACCTCTTCCTGTTTTTTCTGGGTGGAGGCCGCCACCTTCTCGGCCTCCGCTTTCGCCAGGTGGTCGGCCTCCTCCTCGAAGCGCTTCTCCCGCGCGTTTCGCTCTGTCGCCTCCCGGAGGTCGGCGGCAAGGTCAACCCGCCGAGTGTTGGCGGACGTCTCTGCCGACCCCATGACGGAGGGGACGGCGACCCTCTCAAGGGTAAGGGGAGACCTGAAGCAAAAAGGGAATGAAAAAGAGAAACTCGGACGAGATTCACCAAAGGAAAATAAAGACAAAGGAGGAAACACTTACACAAAGACTAGCGGCGGCCTCTTCACTTCCTCATGGAAACGGTTGGCCTTCGCAGCCGCCTCCTCCCGCTTGGTCGCGGCGGCCGCCCCCTTGAACTTCTTCGGCTTGCCGCCGAGCGAGCTTGGCCCGGCGTGGCGCCTCTTCGCGCCGCCTCGGCCGGCCATGCCGGCGGAGGAACCCGCGCCCGATGGGCCGACCCTTGGCTGGTGGCGCGGGACGACTTCCCCTTCGGCGTCGTCCTCAGGCCAGTCAGCGAAGGTGGCCGAGGGCCTGAGGCCGCTTCCCACTCCTCCTCCCCCGCCTTCGGCGTCGGCTTCCATCGCCACCGCCCCCAAGTCGGGGTCATCAACGTCGCTCTCCGCTCCGTCCAGGACGAACTCGCGGGGCGGTCTCATGACGCCGGCTGCGGGCTGAATGAGGGGGTTCTAATTCAGAGAAACCAATGAAAATTAGAAGTCGGAGTCGGCTATGAAGAAGACAAACCAATAAAGAGATGCGACTTACCACTGGAGGGGGGTTGGCGCAAGAGTACGGCTCCTTGCCGAACTGCCAGTCCTCCCCGAGCTCACAGTTTGCAATGTGGTTCACCATGTTTGCCACCTCTGCGCGGGGCATTTCCCTAGTGCACATCCGACTCGGGTCCCGGTGGTCGCTCATCTGACTGATCAGATGAGGCCGGCCTTGAAGAGGGAGGACTCGGCGCGCCACAAAGGCGGCCAGCAAGTCGGCCCCAACGAGGCCCTCCGACTACGTCAGAACTCGGAGCCGCGCCACGGCGGCGGCCCTGGCGGGAGTCGGCGTCTTGGCTCGATGAGACCAGGTGGGGAGCCTCCCAGCCGGTGCGTCGGCTTCATAAGGCGGCATATTGACCCAGTCCCTGTCGGGGGCAACGCTCTTCATGTAGAAGTACGACCGCTGCCACATCTTCACCGACTTGATTAACGGGATGGAGGGAAACGGATTGTCGGCCGTCGACCGCCGCATCGCGATGAAGGCGCTGCATTGAGCCGGCACACCGGTGACGTGCGTATCGAGCTTGGATGAGAAGAACTCTCCCCACAGCTCGATGGTGGGGAGGACGCCGAGAAAGCCTTCGCACAGGGTGGCGAAGGCAGCCAGCAACACCATCGTGTTTGTGGTGAGGTGGTGCGGCTGGAGCCTGTGGAACTCCAAAAGGAGCGGCAGAAGCCGCTCGCCGGCAGCCCCAAGCCGCGCATAAGGTGCGAGCGGAAGATGACCCGCTCTCCCTCCTCCGGCGCCGGCGATATCTCCCTCTCCGGCGCGGCGTGGGCGCTCACGAGTTCTGCGCCGGGGAGGCGGCGCGTCTTGCGGAGGAACTCGATGAGGTCGTCATCCACCTCTGAGCCGTCCCACTCGCCGAAGCGCACGGCCGAAGCCGCGGCGGTGGAGGAAGAGCTCATCGCTGTTGGTGCGGTGTGTTTCTGCTCGACGGCGGCAAGAAGAAGGAAAGGAGGCAGAGGAGGCGGGGGAGCGGGAAAGATGGGCATGCGTGCTTTGCC